>NC_056743.1:1656698235-1656758235 GCF_019279795.1 Protopterus annectens
TTGTGTGCCTTTCCTAATATGGTATACATGCTCTCTCATTCTATCACGCAGAGGGCGGTTAGTTTTGCCAACATAGAACGAGCTGCATGAATTACAAGTAGCCAAATATACAAGATGAGATGTCATACAATTTGCTTCAATGGTTGTTGTTAGAAAAATATGTATTTGAACATGTATAAAGTGCTAGTTTAAAAGCAAATAGTATATAATGCATTTTATTCTATTTACAATATGGCAATAAGAATGATTTTACATGTAATTGCTTGAAGCTTTGGAGCTGCAGTGTATTTGAACTCTGACCCTGGCAGTAGCCAGCTCAGCAAGCTTATGTTTTTCACTAATGATTATCTGCTGGGTCAGGAAAATTAAATGTATAAAGCATTGAATATTCTTATTCCTTCCTCTGAGATAATTGACCTTGTGAATGTATCAGAGATAAGACACAGCTGCTAAAGTAAAAGTTGCAAGAAGAACAAAGAAGTATATTACAAGAGTGAACCGACTATTGTATTCAAGCTAGCCTGAGACCTTGGAAGAGTAACATTTACAGAAAGACATTATAATGAACCAGGTGCTTTGCAAGGCTGTATTATTCCCATGGGAAAACTTTTAAAATGTATAACATCAGCTTTTTCTTATGAATAGAATATTGTAGACCATAGTGATGTAGGTGCCCTGTGACTAACCACGTCAGTAAGGTGGGCACAGCCTGAATGTAAGACTATATAAAATTGTGTATTTCCTGCATCATGTCAGACAAAACTCTGTACTTGTATGGTTTTTTGCCTCCTGGTGTACACTAGTAAACTTTTGCATCTGAGCCTCCTGTGTTGTTATCATTTGTTTTTATTTAACAGTTTGGTCCTCCTTGAACCGGAATTCCTTTGGTAAGCTGCAGATCAGAGTGTACCGGTGGTCGAATACTGCGCAGGAGAAGCTACCGAAATGGTTCTTCTTGAAACACAAAGACCTCCGACTGAATTGTCGTTTTGAGAGGCTGGCCACTTTCTGATCTGCAGCCGAAGAGCGGTCTCGAACTGGTCGACCCAGGAGGCTCAGGTAGGAAAATATTTGCCTTTTTTCTGTTTTAGATCAGGGACTAGGTTACAGTAAATGTCATTGTCAGAGATTTGTTATACAGATCAGGGACAAAAGGAAATTACTGTATATTTTGTCAGAGATCAGGGAAACAGAATAAGGTAGGCAGTTATTCTAGATAAACTGTGTAAGGAACTGAAATACCACGTGGTGAAAAGGGTTACGTAACATTTTTTTTAGAATGGGAAATCAGTGCACTAAAAAATCACGAGATCCGCCCCTAACTGATGACGCAAAATATATGCAATTACAACGGACTGATAATGTAAGGTATTATACAAAATGGGTTAATAAATACGGATTTGATGGTAAATTAAACAAGATTTCATTAGTTAAACTTTTAAAACAGCTTAAATCTGACGCAGAAGGTCAGGCAAAAAAACAACAGCGATTAGGCATTCCTCAAGCACACAGGTGGATTGAGGAAGTAAACCGAAGGAGACAGAAAACTAAAAAGGCAAAAACATTATTTTTAGACAAAGAGGATAATAATACAGTAATAGCGGCGGCCCTCCCCTCCGCCCCTCAATGCCTTTTCAGGATATGAAGCAGGAGGACAAGCTGGACCACCTCCACGTTATCCTGAAGTTACAAGAGTACTAAAACCATTTGTTAGAGATCCTATTGAAACTAGGTCCCAGACACATAAAACACTAGGGGACACAGACTTATATCAAATAGGGAAAAATACACTAGAAGAGAGTGAGGAAGAAATCTGTCCACTGATCGAGGTACCAAATCCTCAGGCAGGACAGGAAGGGCAGGACCCAACTCTTCTAGTATATAGACCATGGACACCGGAAGATATTCAGAAAGCTACAGAGGGAATCCCTCATCCAAAAGTTAATTACACAAAGTTTTTACAAGATTTACAAGGTATGAGACTAAGTTACCACTTGAATGGGGAAGAAGTAGAAAAGGTAGTTAGACAGATTGTGGGTCCAGACTGGCACATGATTTGTGGCACCTGGAATCCTTGTAATGCAGAGCTTAAACCACTCCCACATAGTGACGCAGAATTAGACAACAGAGTCAAAGGTCTTACAGACCGAATTTCTGAAAAATAGAAACCTAGAGCAGATTGGACTTGCATTAATCAATGCATACAGCAATAGAATGAAACTGTAGATGGGTACTATGGTAGATTATTGGAATGTTTCAATAACCATAGTGGTATGGCTATTCCTGAAAATCAGACACATGATACCTCATATGAACAGCAACTGAAAAATGCATTTTTGAAAGGTTGCATTGCACCTATCAGTAGCTTTATTACAAAGCATATGATAGATCATCGAACAAGTAGGCTACAAGCCTTACTTGAATATGCCAGACATGCTGAAAGACACTTTAATAGTAAAAAGAAAAAGAAGACACAGGTCTTCACAGCTGAAGACGGAGCAGAGGTCTTTTGTAGTACAGTCAGGTAAAAAGGGTAAGAAAAATACCCAGGGAAATAGACAATCTGACAAAAGGTCAAAAGATTTTGAAGAGAGAAAAAAGAAAGGTGAGTGCTTTAAGTGCAGTAAGAAAGGACATTTAGCAAGGGATTGCAGGCTAAATAAAAAGGTGACTACAGAAAATAAAGGTGATGAGGACTGACTATATGATAGTGATGAAAATCAGAAATCATCAGGGAAGGAAAACAAACAAAGGGCAAACGTAAATGCAGTGGAAGGAACAGAGGAAGTGCAAGCAGATGTAGAGGATGAAGAAAATGAAATTTTAGATTTGGCATTACTGAGCTTGGAGCTCTATTTGGCAGACACAAAACCGGAAGTTACATTTCTGGTGGAAGGAAGGGAAGTGAAATTCTTGTGTGACTCAGGAGCGTCACGAACTTTGATACACCCTTCAAAGTTATCAGAATATTCTGAATCACCTGACTATATATTAGTGAAAGCAGCAAATGGACAGCTATATAGGGAGCCACTCTCCCATGATATAGCAATAACTGACCCTGTTTCAGGCATGACTCAGAAAAGTAAAATTGTAGTTTCTGCAAAATGTCCAGTAAACTTACTGGGAAGAGATCTTATGCAGATATTTGGCATAGCGGTAGTTCCCACTATGCAGGGTATGGAAGCACAAAGACAAATGGATACTTTTGTGGTGCGACCGGAGGGTGAAACCTTTTACTGGTACAGCCAGGACCTAGTTACGACTGGTCCAGGGGCAGTAACCGGAGAACTGATGCATGTAGCCATCAGTAAGGCCCCCTCCCTTGACACTGACCAACAGCATTTGTTACATTGTACTCTATACTACTGTAGCATGCCAGGACCTGATAAAGAATATGAGCAAGAATTGTTCAAAAATCCTGCTAACAGATTAGTATTACGAACCTTGTATTGGGATACTGAGGGAAACAGTGTGGTAAGCTGTTCACTACCTCAGGAATTCATGACACTGTACAAATCTAATAGACTACCACATGTCAGCTTGACAAAGAATAAGGATGTGAGATGGGCAGACTTAGGAGAAAAAGTAACAAGATGGGAAAAACAAACTGATTTAGAATTATCAGAACAGGGAATACAAAACAGAAATTGAATTGGCTAACACAGACACATCCAGCTGTACACTTACAAACTAGTGAAGACAGCTGATTAGCATTCTTATTAGAAGAAGAAGAAAAAGCCTTGTGTGATATACCAGATATTCTTTGGTCAACAGGTAAATCAGATGTAGGACTTATTCAAACAGCAGGACCAGTAACTATTACACCAAAATCAGGATTTAGACCACAAAAGACAATACCCCTTGAGGAAAGATGCAGAGCAAGGAATCAAGCCTATAATAGCAGCATTACTCAAGGAAGGAGTACTGGTAGAATCTCTTGATTCACCATGTAACACCCTCTATTTCCTGTTAAAAAGCAAGCGGGGAATGGCGGATGGTACAGGATTTACAAGCTGTAAACAATGCAATAATACCCAGAGCACCTACGGTGCCAGACCCACACCTTGTTGAATGATTTGAAACCACAACAAAAATATTTTACTGTGGTAGATATAAGCAATGCTTTCTTTTCAATACCTATACATCCTGATAGCCAGTATTGGTTTGCATTTACATTTCAGGGTAAAAGATATACCTATACTCGGCTACCGCAGGGATATTGTGAAAGTCCAACGATATTTGCACAAGAAATGGCAAGCAACCTGGCAGGGTTTACTCCACCAGGAGGTAGTCAGATTCTACTTTATGTAGATGACATCTTGCTAGCAGACCCTACCCAGCATCAATGCAGGGAAGATACGATAGCATTATTGAAATTTTTAGCAGCACAAGGACACAAAGTAAACAAAAGTAAGTTACAACTTTGGAGAAAACAGGTTAGATACCTAGGATATGTAATATCCAATGAAGGTAGAATATTAGACGAAGACAGAAAAATAGCGATTTTACAGGCACCCAAACCAGCAACCAAGAAGGAAATGATGCCCTTCTTGGGAACGACTAATTTTTGTCGAAGCTGGATATCAAACTATGCTTTAGAATCTGCTCCACTGGCTGATTTAATATATAAAACACCAATGGCAGCACAAGATGTATTACAATGGACACCTGAAGCAGAAACAGCTTTCTGCAGACTAAAACAATTGATAGCTTCATCACTAGTTTTAGGACTTCCAAATTACCACAAAAGATTTTTTCAGACCGTAGATTGTAAGCAGGGATACATGACATCAGTTTTGACGCAACAGCATGGGGATAAGCAACGCCTCATAGCTTACTATTCATCACAGTTAGATCCAGTGGCACGATCATTGCCTCACTGTGTGCAAGCAGTAGTCGCAGCTGCAATGGCAGTACAGGCTTCGGCCTCAGTGGTGTTGTTCCACCCTCTCACATTGAGAGTGCCTCATGCAGTCGCAATAATTTTACTACAAGAAAAAATAGCATATTTATCTCCTGCTAGACATCTTTCATGTATGACCATACTGCTGAGCCAACCTCATATGGTAATTGAACGTTGTACAACATTAAATCCATCAACGTTACTTCCAACTCCTGTGGATGGCACACCACACAGTTGCCTGCAGGAAATTGAGCAAATAACTTTGCCCAGACAAGACCTTACTGATATGCCCTTGGATGATGCCGAGGTGACATTTTACGTGGACGGTTCATACAGAAAGGGTCCTACAGGGAAAAATCTTGTAGGGTATGCAGTAGTCACTGATACAGAGATTTTAGAAGCCCAACCCTTACAGCATAACCTGTCTGCTCAAGCAGCAGAACTGATAGCCTTAACACGGGCTTGTACTCTAGCGAAAGATAAATGTGTGAACATATATACTGACAGTCAGTATGCTTTCTCTACAGTGCATGTTTTCGCACAGCAATGGAAAAATAGGGGAATGATAACATCTACTGGCAAACCGATTAATCATGCGCAACTTATTTTGAACTTGTTAGATTCCATTCAGTTACCTTCTAAAGTAGCCATTTGTAAATGTTTAGCTCATACAAAACAATAGGATGCAATTTCAAAAGGAAATGCTAAAGCTGATGCAGCTGCGAAGCAAGCAGCCTCAGACTCAGAAACTTTACTTTTAACCGAGGAATTACAACCCTCTGAGATTTTAGATTTAGAAATGTTAAAAACGATGCAGACATTAACTACAAAAGCTGAGAAACAAAAATGGGAGAAACAAGGTGCAATCCTCGAAAATGGACTGTATATCTCCAAAGAGAAAAAAACAATATTGCCGTCTAATTTATTTAGTTATGCAGCTTTGTTGAGCCATGGGCAGTGCCATGTCTCAACAGGGGGGATGGTACAGTTAGTAAATCGAATATTCCAAACATACGGATTCATAAACTTTACACAAAAATTTTGTGCAGCATGCCATATCTGTAACAAACATCATGCACAAGGAGCATTCAAACCCAAGCAAGGGAGTTTTCCTATACCACCATATCCGTTCCATACTATCTGTATGGATTTCATAGAACTAAACAAATGTGAAGGGAAAAAATAACAAATAAAACTGTTTTGCAGTTGAACTCTTTTTCAGATAAAAGACAGACCAGACCGTTGGAAGCAGTGCTGACCCCAGGGTCCTGGGTTTGGTTGAAGGTCACGAAGAGGAAGAATTGGGCGAGTCCAAAGTGGGAAGGACTGTACCAGGTACTGTTGGCGACGCCTACTGCAGTCAAAGTTGCTGAAAGGTCGTCCTGGGTCCACCTGACGCACTGTAAGCCGGTAAAGAATTTTCAGCTTGATAAACATTTTGTGACTGACACACAACAAAGGCAGGATGGCCAAGAGAAATGAGTAAAAATACAGATCAACCCCGAAGATATTGTTTAATCATCTTGCTAACTATGCATTTATTGACTATGATTGTGATGACTTTCCTTTTGTTGTGGTTCTTCCTACATATAACCACACAAGTGAAAGTGGAGAAATGTGATGAACTGTCTATAGACTGGCATCCAAACTTTAACACATACCTAGCTATGAAGCATGTATATGTAGAGACTATGAACATTTCAAATTGCTGGGTTTGTACTGCCATACCAACAGCATATGGAGGACTGTTGATGTCCGCTGTCCCCTTGGGGATAAATGAGACTTGGGAAAATTTACTTTTCGATACAGGTTCTGTAAGATCACAGGACAAAATTGCATTGTATTTGCCTATTACACAGGGGAATTGTATGTTTCTATAAGAATGATACACTCCAAGTGGGTTGGAGTAACTGTAACATAACTATATCTTATAAATGCTATATTAAAACTAAAGATAAAAGCACTATTTGTAGCATAAATTATGATTCATATTTGAGCTTAATGAAAACAACATTAAGTGAAGTGCAGAGAAATCCTGTCTTGCATAAACAATTGTCTGTTATAGACAAGAAAATGTTTCATTCAGAACTAACCCGCATCAGTACCAAAGTAGAAAACTGTTATTTTATTTGTGGGAAAAAAGCATATAAATGGCTACCTGAGAATTGGTCCGGCAGTTGTTTTTTGGGTTATCTGGTTCCAGCTATAAGGCATACTGCAGAATTACCTCTAGGTAAGATACGAAATGTAAGAGATGTAGCCTGAAAACCTGAAGATCCTATCGGAAAACCTGTAAATCCAATGGGAAAAATCGAAGCTGGTTGGAAGAACCATCATTCTGTGAAAGATAAAGAAAAATTGACTCATATGGACTTGAGTGACAGTGTTATATCCTGGGCTGGGATATTTCCAGCATATGGAGCAGTCAAATCGATCTGGGAGTTGAGAAAACTGTCGAAGCTTCTCGAAGTAATGAGTAACGCAACTTTTTCTGCTCTCGAACTAGTGACTGATGAACTGAATGCAATGAGAACTGTTGTGCTACAAAATCGAATGGCTCTTGATTAATGATCACCTAGAGGTAATACAGCAGGTATCGGCCATGACTGAACCAGGCCCAAACCCACTGACGAACTTTTTCCAGAGTCTGTTTGGTGGGTGGGGTTCTATCCTAATGAATATTTTGATTGCTATTTGTGTTGGTCTGCTCCTATTAGGAGCATGTGTCTGTTGTAGGATCCCCTGTATGAAAAGATTAGTCAAAGATTTTGTTGATATATTTGTAACTGAAACTTTGTACCAAGACATTGAATTGGAACTATTGATTCCAGACGAAACCTGTTCCGAAATATAAACTAAATGACTTGCCTAGTTAAAAGTCCTTAAAGGAGAAGGCTAGGAGACGATATAACATTGTTTATGTTTCTGAATAGAATAAAAAGTATTAAAGGGAGGAAAATGTTAGAAAAATATGTATTTGAACATGTATAAAGTGCTAGTTTAAAAGCAAATAGTATATAATGCATTTGATTCTATTTACAATATGGCAATAAGAATGATTTTACATGTAATTGCTTGAAGCTTTGGAGCTGCAGTGTATTTGAACTCTGACCCTGGCAGTAGCCAGCTCAGCAAGCTTATGTTTTTCACTAATGATTATCTGCTGGGTCAGGAAAATTAAATGTATAAAGCATTGAATATTCTTATTCCTTCCTCTGAGATAATTGACCTTGTGAATGTATCAGAGATAAGACACAGCTGCTAAAGTAAAAGTTGCAAGAAGAACAAAGAAGTATATTACAAGAGTGAACCGACTATTGTATTCAAGCTAGCCTGAGACCTTGGAAGAGTAACATTTACAGAAAGACATTATAACGAACCAGGTGCTTTGCAAGGCTGTATTATTCCCATGGTAAAACTTTTAAAATGTATAACATCAGCTTGTTCTTATGAATAGAATATTGTAGACCATAGTGATGTAGGTGCCCTGTGACTAACCACATCAGTAAGGTGGGCACAGCCTGAATGTAAGACTATATAAAATTGTGTATTTCCTGCATCATGTCAGACAAAACTCTGTACTTGTATGTTTTTTTGCCTCCTGGTGTACACTAGTAAACTTTTGCATCTGAGCCTCCTGTGTTGTTATCATTTGTTTTTATTTAACAGTTGTATTAAAAATCACATGTGAGTCAGGATGTAAAAAACTAGTGCTCTCATCTATATAAGAGCAAAAATTACACTGCATAGAGGGCCTAGTGTGTCCAGTAACTTTAGGACTTCTATCAAATTTTGGATAACAAAGCAATCTTTTTAGATTGTTTTTATTCCTATAAATAAAACGAGGTTCATCCCCTACTATCTTTCTTATACCTTCATCAACCTGTAATATGCTCCAATGTTTGCCAATAATCTCCTTAACCTTCCAATGATCTGATGAAAAATAAGTGGTGAACTTAACGTTCGACTGAGTACTATGTTCCCCCACATTATCTAGGGGACATTTCGGTCCAAAATATGGTGAGGCTGAAGTCATACGGAGCTCACAGGCTTCCCTTAAGTATTGGTTCACCTCTTCTCCACCATATCCCCTATGTATCAATCTATCTCTAAGGTCATCTAACTCAATGTTAAAACCATTTTCCATAGGGTTCAATCTAGAAGCCCTAATCGCCTGGCCCTTCATTATATTCCTGAAGACAAATGATGGATGCATACTGGACCTCATAAGTAGGGAATTACTAAAACAAGCTTTACGATGGACCCCTGTATTTATCATACCATCTGAAAGCTTCTCAACATATAAATCTAAGTATTGTATCTTCTGAGCTGAGTATTGCATTGTAAATTTAAGACAAGTGGTCAAATTATTCATGATCGAAAACATAGTTTGCAACTGTAAATCTGTTCCCTTCCAAAGAACAAAAAGGTCATCTACAAAACGTCGGTAAAAAATCACATGTGCTTTGAATAATATCTCATGGAACAACACATGCTCTTCCAAATGTGCCAAGAACATGTTGGCGTAGCTATTGGCACAAGGTGTGCCCATAGCTACGCCATCCAATTGTCTATATATCGTGTCTTTAAACATAAATAGGTTATTCTCAAGAATCAATTCTAAAAAATGGACTATCAAATCAATATTGACTGCAGTGTATTCACTATGTTCCTTTAAATATTCAGATACATGGGTAAGACCTAAGCCATTAGGAATGATGGTAAAAAGGGACTGCACATCAAATGTCACAAAAAGAAGTCCATCAGTAGCTTCACATTGTTTAATACCATCATATAACTCAGTTAGAAACTGTTTAGAATCTCTTAGCACATGGACATTACTGTTCAAGACAACTCAGATGTTTCTCTACATAGACAGATATATGTTCAGTGACCCAGCATCTACCTGAAACTATTGGTCTCATGGGTGGGTTATAAAGATCTTTATGTATCTTGGGCAGTCCGTGAATACTCAGAATAACTGGCTTATATATTGTCAAATAATCATATAGATCTTTATCTATTAAGTGACTTTTAAAAATATACAACAATGTGTCACTGACATACCTAATGATATCATATACAACATCCAGATTTACAATTTCATAGAAGCTGTCACTCAACATAGATTCCATGGAAGTACTGCAATGCAACATGTCCATTACAACCACTCGACCACCCTTGTCAGCCATTCTTATAATAATATTGGGATCATCCTATAATTTCTTAAGGCTCTGCCTCTCCCTGAATGTGAGGTTATCTTGTTTCCAGGGTTTCCTACTCATATTCCTATTGGCATAGTATTCATATACCTCATCCTCAGTTAACTTAAAAAATGCTTCTACTAGGGGATGGTGTACTGGTACATATTCACTCAAATTCTTAAAAACTGAGTGCCTTCTTTCAATTGGTTCATCACCTGTCTCTCTATATATAAACTTTAGCATTACACTTCTACAAAATAATTTAAAATCCAATACTGTATCAACAAGCCTACTATGGCTTCTAGGAATGAAATTCAACCCCTTCTCTAATAGTGCTAAATGATCTGTAGTCAATATGGCTTTAGATATATTATGTATCAATGGTTGCTGATCCACATCTTTTACAATGTTTGATGGGTTGGAACTTCCCCTGAAAACTTCCTTTTCTGTCTGCCACGACTCATGGAGCGTGTCCTCCTCGGACCCTTCTCCATACGTACTGGCAAAGGAAAAGGTATATCTTGATCCACATTAATGCCTTGCCCTGCTAAATTCTTCAACACCTTGGGTCTAACCACAATGTTAGATTCAGGTTCAAGTGGTTTATCCTTGACAATATGTATGTCAGGATATAAGTTCATTCCAGAATGGACACTGGAATGCACAAGATGTATAACATCTGTAGAGTCAGTATTAGAATGCTCCAAATCACCAACATTGCAGTCAGAAACATCATTAGATGTTAACATATCTACTGTTGTAGCGGGCCCTTTCCTAAAAATTACATCATCCCTATCACCTTTAGAATGGCTAGTGTCATCATTTAAACTAGCATTCTTAGTAGCAGTATCTTTAAAAACATCATCTAATTTATTACTATTATTCAATTGATTTACATTCACATTCATGTCACAGCCAGATAACTCAGCATTAATGCGCTCTGTATGATTTACAACTATAGGGGCAGCCACAGAGGCTGTCATATTATCTTGTCCATATCTAGGCCATACAAAGACATGACCACGTTTGAAATCATTAATGTCCCTTGTTGCCTTATGTCTCTTCTGCTGCAGAAGCTTTCTTTCAAAAGCCGACACACCATCCAACAAGTTCTCAAATAATGGTTGTACCAGTTTGAAAGGGAAGTCTCTAAACAGAGATTTCTGTTTACTGTCTATACTTTCAACTAAAATGGCTTCCTCTGGTTTAAAGAAGTCTATGAGGAGCTGTAGGTATTTTTGGCTTACCTCGGTATTCAATAGCTGCCATCTCACAAGTAAATCAGGATATTCTCGACCCTGGCTCGGCATGTTGAAAATTTGTCGCTGTTTGGATGTACTAGGAATCACCTTTGCCTTACTCTCAATATATATTTTTATTCATTTTTATTGATATAGAGCAATCTCATGAGTTAGCATATTTTAGCAGCAGGACTGTGAGATATCCAACTCTAACAAAAGTGATACAAGGGGCCTAACACCTACAAAAAGTGCCTTTAACTTGATGATTCACACTGCACTGTTTTACATACAGAATCATGCTTAATTATTTAGAAATATGAAACTCTCACTGTTGTCTTCTCCTTTCCATTGGCCATCCTCTTGCTGGGCTAACCCACCTCATTGTTGTGTTAGCAGTAAGGAAATACATGAGCCGATTAACTGATATGTCCGTTAATAAATATTGAAGCAGTGAACTCTATAAATGACCCACATTTTACCTCATTATTCAGAATCCACATTGCATACTGCAAACATTATGTATTTCTTATTTCTTCCTTTCATTGTTCTATTATTAACCTACATTTGCAAGTCTGCATTTTAGTTTAATTTCAGTAAATGGTCTCAGCCTATTTAGACAAAGGGTCCTTCACAAAAATTAACTGCAAGAAAATGTTACATAATACAAACTCAGAGAATAATTTTGAGTAGATCGTCAACCAGAGAGGTGGGATGAAACTAGTATAACACAAATTCTCAGATACAGGTGGGTGAGCATGGGGTGAACAAGAAGACCTCAAATACCTGTATTAATCACATACCAGGTTGTAGACATATGTTGTCAAGCAAGGCAATCTTAATTGTCGTTATTTGTGTTCAATAATGATGGGATTGCAATTGAAGCATGCAATTAAAGTGCCTGCACTATAGTGCATCCTAGTATCTGCAACATTTCAGTGCAGGCCTAAATAGCTGTCATAGATAAGCCAAGCTAAGGACAGCTGCACCAGTGCATGCATTAATACAACAATGCATGCTAGCCAATCAGATAAGAAAACATGGCTTTTATTTTAATTCTTTAAAGAGATTAAAGATGCATATTAATTACAGCATAAGCAGATAAATTGCATGCTAATCAACCAATCTAACAGGGTGGAGTGATTCAATAAGCTATAAAGCATCCATGTAGACTCTGTGCTGGTTTGGCTTTCGTATTTCAAAACTA
Source organism: Protopterus annectens (assembly GCF_019279795.1). Lineage (NCBI taxonomy): Eukaryota > Metazoa > Chordata > Ceratodontiformes > Protopteridae > Protopterus > Protopterus annectens. The sequence goes on from NC_056743.1 coordinate 1,656,710,788, forward strand.
TTGGAATACAGCTATGGAAAGGAGTCTACACAGACATAACCATGTCAGCTGCTACATTTCCAAGGTAAGTCTTGAACCTGGAGTGTATTGCGTAATGATAGGAATGAGTGGCATAATGTTGTATCACACTAATAGAGCAACATATCTTTGTAAAAACAAAATAAAAGTGAGCAGCGAAACACATCTGAAGAGATAACTTGTATCAGCACAGGAACTGAGTACACAGAAAAATAATAACAAAAAAAAAGTTTTATTAATTCAAGTTAAATCAAGTAAGTGCTTTCACACTGTAAACACTTCATCACTAAATAACTATTACATAGTCAACATTCTCCAAAAGAATACTAAATGTTGACTATGTGATACCTAGTTACATAGTGACTATTGAAGCTTTGTATATTATTGGTTAATGAAGATTTTAATTTTATGTGATAATATTTGAGACATTTATTTTATTCTAATTACATGCTCTGATGAAGGGTTTACAACGTGAAGGTACTTATCTGATTTAACTTGATTTAATAAAAGCTTTTACTTCTTTATTATTTTTCTGTGTACTCAGTTCCTGTGCTGATAAAAGTTAGTTCTTCTGTGTTTTGGTGCCCACTTTTATTTTGTTTTGTATTTCTTGTTTGAGTTTTCAGTCACTGTTTATCCTCAGTGGACTTTATATTTCATGATATCCTTGTTTGTAGGATAATAGTAACTCACCTTTGATCCTTCCAAAAAAACAGTCTGTCCTTGTTTGTGCCATACAGTAACTCACATATGCCCCCCAAAAAAGAACAGGAAAATGACACAAATGAAATGTTCAACATTCTATCAAAAGAACTGTCCTGCAATGTTTGTACATATCACACAACATTTTATTTTCATGTATTGGCAGTCATGTATACCTCTGAACATGCCATCAGTACACTTCTGATGGCATGCATACATATAAAAGTATAAATGCCCATGCTTATGATATTTCTTAAGTACATTCCAGAATATGCAGAATGTAGCTGATCAAATGGAAGGCTACCTTCTGAAGTACAGTATTTCTCTGTACAGATATGTCCAGAATAAACAGCATTATGTGCAGTGTTTCCAACATAAACAAATGTCTCCGCCATCAGTTTGCCTAGCTACACTGTTGCCTTTTTATGGTGTAGGTTCAGGACTGTTAGAATGGTGAAGATGCAAATGAGGTGAGAACTCATTAGAATTGTTGAATACCAAAAAAAATGGATCCATGTAGGGATGTAAACATAGTGCAGGCACTCCCTCAGTGTTTTGTTGTAATGGATTGGTACTGTGACTGATCAGTGTATGGGGTAGAGAAACCACAATAGCAATGCAGGCTGCCTTACTTCCAGTGGGTGTGTCACATCAGATCTACAAAGTGTTAGATGTAAGTTTGGAAATGTAAGTAAGCAGCACACAAGTCACAGATTGTGTTCCTTCTCATCCACCCTGCCCTTCATTTTTTTGGCAACTGCATATGATATTATTTCCACTTAATATCCTCACACATTTAAAGGCCAATGATAAAGAATGGATCAAACACTGCATATCTCAGATTACTGCTCAGATTCATGACAAATGACAAACAAACACAAAAATGTAAGCTAGAGCTGTATATTTGCAAGCAATAATCATAACTGGTTGTATAATCACTAGGTGCACTACATCCAAAAATACTAAATGTACAAACAATATTTGTATGTTCTGACGTAACTGTAGATGCTTGTGCATATTGAGTTAAGTTCTATACTGTAAAGCTGTATGTGTGGCCAAGAGAGATAATGCAACCATCCTGTGTTCTGAGGGTGCATTGGAGTGAGAGTTCAAATCCATACTTATGCAGTAATATCACATGTATACTAACATTTTATAGTGTGTATGTCATACGTTGCTTTTCCTCATTTCAACTACTACACCCTTTCCTCTCTTTTTTTTTAATTTGCCAGAGTTTGTGTGATAAGCCATTTAGTGCAAACATAGGACATGCAGAAAAATGAACGGCATGTTTGCTGTGCTTATCTTTTTGGCGCAAAATGCAGCACTGCACAAACTGTCCCACCCAGAAAGCAGACAGGAACCAGACAGCCAAAAATAGAAACTGGATGCATTCAATTAAAATTACTGGGCCTTGCATAAACTTGCTAAGCAACATTGCACTGCTGTTAACAGCGAAAACTTCTGAATGAGTAGTAAAATAAGGAATGTCATGTAACTAATCCTGCAGCAGCAGCTGTAAGTATAGGGCTGGAGTATATATGGTCCTGCATTCCAGTACAGCATATGCAACCTTTTTTATACTGTTGTGGCATTGTAGTTTATAGCAATGGACTGCAACATAGTCAAGTGTTTTCTTATCCCTCTTGTGGCAACAGTTTAAGAGTAAGACTGTCATAGACATGGCCCTGAGTTCAAGCACAGCATATTCCATACACTTTTACATTTGTTCCACTTCCCATTATGTATTATCACATTATTATTAAATGTATGACTGTGGGTATACTGTGTACAACATTCCTGTAAGTATATTGCTGTTATATGACTGTGGGTATACTGTTTACAATATTCCTGTAAATATATTTCTGCTATCTGAACTAGCATGGCCTTCACACTTGCCTAACACACATTCACAACTACTTTTAAATCCAGTAACCCACATAAATGCAACTACAGTTATGTAATTTCTCAGTGCTTGCCAGTGTTGCTCACCACTTACTATCATGCGAACACTGTGTTCAGAAGTGTGCACTGCTGAGTACCATATTTGCCTTATGGTAAGCATTACGCAACATTTTCAAACAGTGTGTGCACTCCCAGTAAACATGATAACTAGAACTGGTGGGAAACCATCATTCTCTATTGCTCTTGCTTTGTGGTAAAAATGCCAGGTGTTCATGGAGAGGGTGTGTCATTTAGGGCAGAGAGATGGGGTGTTCAGGCGTCCAAGATTTTTGTTGGACACCTAGTTAAACACCACAGTTCCAGGCTGTTGCAAGGGGACTAATCTGGCTCCCAGTATAAATCTGATGCTTGTGATAGTTTGTCCCAGGATGTATTCAGTACGTCCAGTATCCCAGATACTGCTGACCAATGAAGGCATCACTTTAGTGACCTATGTTGGAAAAGGGATACCCTTTATGGCTGGATTAAGGAATTTAGGACTGCAGACATCCCACAGATGTCTATGTATGAATGACAGAGAGTACTTGTAAGACTTAAAAGCTGAATATAGGCATGACTGGTATTCATAATGGTATTCTGTTCTGTTTTGTTTTATCCACAGCTGCCATGGAAAGTGAGATTATTGCAAGAACCCATGAGGCTAGACTGGTGAGGATGATGGAACCATATGGTGTGTATGCAGCAGAAAAGTTGTGTTATTGTAGCTTTAAAAGTTAATGATAGCTTTTCCGGTATTTTATAGAGTTGTATCAAATTAAGCATGCATATCACAACTGTAAAAGAAAGTATACATCCGTTAGTCTGTAGCACAAACCAAGAGTACAATATTAGACTTTAATCAGAGCTTGTGGGTTTAAACACCACACTTTCCAACTATACAATACTGTTAATTCTTCAGTTATGTGCAACTTAAAGATTTAAAGTAAAAGCTCTATACCAGTGGCACACATGCCCTGCTGTAAACTGTAATCTCTATATCTGGAACACGCATATGTGCAACATATGCACATGTCAAGGAGTACTTGCTGCAGTCTGTAGTGTAGTGTGCATCTGTTAGGAGCTGCTAGTCTTAAGAGTAAAGGTTAAGATAATGGAGTCAAATAATTGTATTAATACATTGTATGTTACATATGAAGGTACTAATCTTATCTCTTTTTTGTTGCACACTCCAAACCTCTCTCTTTATTTATTTTATTTTTATTTATTTTTTATTTTTTAATTTTTTGTTTTATTTCATTACATGTTGTCAATACATGTCCATGTCATCCATGTGTACCACATCATAAAATGCTCCACAGCACAGTGAGGTAGGCCTGCCCCACAGGATTAGTCTGCCCCCACTCCATCAGCCCCAACACCATTGTCTTCACATCTGGGATCCAACCTGGCAGCACCATCTCTGCTGCCCCTGCACTATCTGCCAACTCAGGTAGTCCTGCCCTAGAGGCTAGTCCAATGATTTCCTCCAGAAGTAGTGGCAGAGGTAGTGAGTTTATGATTGAATTTATATCCCACAATGAGTTGCCAGGGATAGTTTGTAGGGCTGTTCGCTCCAGGGTTGGTGCATGCCTATGCTGGCTGGAGAGGCTGCTGTCCCTCCAGGAGGAGGAGAAGGAGATTTCAAGTGCTACAACTAGTGGTGGAGTGAGGTGACAGCCTGTCACTGTCACGAGCTTGACGACTGTGGGATCTGGATGTAACCACCCTCACCCTAACCATGGTGTCCACTGACCTTTTGTATCCATCACGATCCTTGTGTCTTGTCTTGTTTGTCTGCAATTGCTTTTTCACCTACCAGACTTACCAGACCCAGACATACCTACATCCCTTCCTCAACATTCCTCTCTCTGTCTCTCTCATAAAAAAAAAAAAGCGGCACCTTTCCCCACAAAAAATAAACAAATAAATAAATAAATAAATAAAAAATAAGAAATGTTATCTCATACACAGCTCTCCATTTCACATACATGTCTTTTTGGCACAGTTGATTTGGTCCAATTGGCTATACAACATTAATTGAGCTGTGGTCATAACCTCTCTGTCAAGGTGGCAGTTCAAATTCAGCTAATATTCTGCATATATTATCAGTTTTTACTGTTGAACAAATTGATAGCTGTTGTTCTTTCCTACCTCCCTCCTGCACATTCGTGTATTGCTTTCCATTCATTCTTCCCCGCTTGCTCTTATTTCACCACTGTCATGTCTTCCCCATTTCTTTCTTTAATGCATTATTGCACAATGGTGTGCATCACACACCAATGTATAGCAACAGTAATGCAAAAGTAGTTAAAAATATTAGATACAGTTGTATTCGAACATAATACCGTCAGGCCCTAAAAAAGGAATGTATCTCTGCACTAACTTTATTAACACATGCTGCCACAGAGTCATTTAAGTAGCAGATGTATTACAGAGACTCAATACTAACTGTCAGACTTTAGCAATGCTGGAGAAGCAATTGATTCCTTCAGTTTTTGGGCTCCATGTTTGCGTGGAAGTACGCACCACTCATCAGCTGTGAGTGGTGACAAATTGGTGCAATTACATGCAATGACGCTTAACACCACTGCACTATGCCAACACACAGCAAAATATATAAATAATTAATGTAAATGAATTATTACTCTGTAATGAAAAGTATTTTAAAGTATGATATACACCTGTATTTGAACCCAGTACCTTATGTCCCAAAAAACAAATGTATCAGTGCATTAACACATGCTACCACAGCATCAGTTAAACAGTAGGGGTATTTCATAGACTCAGTACTAACTGGCAGACTTTAGCAATGTGGTTCACATTTGCACACTGCTTAGGTACATGCAAACATGTTTATCTTGCATGCATATTCAGTTTGCTAACCGTTGTGCAAACCCACTGCTCCCCATGCTATGAAAATGTATATATTATGCTGTATTGCTGCTGTTTACTGTGTATTTCCTTTGTTTTACCTGAAATTACATGTAGAAACATTACAAGCCGGGGCCCTATCTATCTATACATCATATATTTAAACTACATCCATGTGTTGGCATCCCCCCCCCCCAAACACTACATCTCTGGAGTCTCAGCACTTTTTCCACACATACATCTACCATACTACAAAATGTAATATAAAATGTTGTGTGCTATGCAATGCAGATCAAACTAGCAGCATGCAGAACTAGAACTATTGACCCATATGCATAAAAAGCCTTATCTGCAAGGCTAGTTTAAGAATCAGCATGGACCATAGCCACAGGGACATAGGTAACCTTCAACACATTTGACAGTAAGTAATTTGGTTTTGTCAAGAGTAAATGTTGCAGTCCCTCAATGATTAAAACATTTAAACACACTAATCAGGCTCTCCCAAAAGGCTCATGAATATTAAGTAACTACCCACATAAAATGACTTACATTTTTGACATGATGCAATTATCATAACCTGCTGTATTTAAGATGTATTAAGTGAATTCCACACTATTTTATTTAATATTTATATATTTAGTGGTGACATTACATAAACTTGTTACTTAATATTCATGAGCCTTTTGGGAGAGCCTGATTAGTGTGTTTAAATGTTTTTTCATGATGTTTATTGGTTAATGTTTTAATTTTGAACTATTTAAAATGTAATTAGTGGAACTATTTGTTATCTGATGAAGTCCAAGTTGTACGTGGACGAAAACGCGTATTGTGAATGAATTGCGTTTATGCTTTTTGTGGATATTTAATAAATCGTGTGGCTTTTGCAAGCTGGTCGGAGTGTCCCTCTTTTGCCCACTGCGCTCTTCCACTGTATGTGAAGTATGTTCCTTAATGACCCTGTTCAAGCACAATCTTGACTACTGGTTGGGTGAGTGTAAAATCATCTCTGGGCAGTTATCTGTGTCCCTCATGGACAGGGCCAGTTGATGCTGCTCACAAATTCGCTTTGCTAAAAATGACCATCCAACTATGCTCAATAAGGATACTTTTGTTGTTAAACAGCTAGGCTTCTAAATATGCTTTGGCTATTAGGCTAGTAGCCTCCTATGAACCTATGAAGCTATGTGCCTATGCAGCCCTCCCAACCTGTTGTCCCCCACATGGCCTGCTGATGTTATCTAGTATAAGTTTTCCTGTCTATTGTATAATTCAGACTTGTGCTGTGGCACATGCAAAAATTACTTTGTTCTGTAGTCTGTGTAGTTAGATAAGTAGGAGTTCTGTTCTCACTGCAGTTGACTGTGTGTGTGTGTGTGTGTGTGTGTGTGTGTGTGTGTGTGTGTGTGTGTGTGTGTGTGTGTGTGTGTGCGTCTAGACAGCAGAGTACTAGTGTGCATCCCACAGTTACTGCTCCAATGCTATGCAATGACAGTATTTTGACACTTGCACATGCTTACACATCCATTTCATACAGACATCCCAAACTCTTGCCTCACACATGACCTGCTGATGTCATCTACTATAAATTCACCCTCACTCATGTATAAGTCAGACTTGTGCTGTGATGCTTGCATTAAGTACTGTGTTCTGTAGTCTGTGTAGTTAGGTAGGGATTGTATTCTCACCACAGTTTACTGTGTGTGTGTGTGTGTGTGTGTGTGTGTGTGTGTGTGTGTGTGTGTGTGTGTGTGTGTGTGTGTGTGTGTGTGTGTGTGTGTGTGAGCTGTTGCTTGACATGACAGAGAACATTTTACTCCAGCATGTGGGATACTGTGATCTTCTCCTCAACAGACACTGCTGATGTCATCAGCAATAAAATGTTGTCTGACACACTTCAAGTCAGACTTGAGCTGTGGTGCTAGCATAGAGTACTGTATTCTGTAATCTGTGTAACTGGATAGGCAGGGGTTCTATTTTCACTGCAGTCATGTGTTTGTGTGTGTGTGTGTGTGTGTGTGTGTGTGTGTGTGTGTGTGTGTGTGTGTGTGTGTGTGTGTGTGTGTCTGTGTGTATGTGTATGTGTATGTATGTGGGTGTGTGTGTGGTGTTCGTGTGTGTGTGTGTGTGTGTGTGTGTGTGTGTGTGTGCGCACGTGTGTGTGTGTGTGTGTGTGTGTGTGTGTGTGTGTGTGTGTGTGTGTGTGTGTGTGTGTGTGTGCACATGTGTGTCTGTGTTGTAAGAGTTGTTGCTTGACATTACAGAGAGCATTTTAAATCAGCCTGTGGGACACTGGTATATTCTCCTCAGCAGACACTGGCAATATCATCAGCTATAACATATTTTTGGATATGCTGTAAAACCACCAGGGCAGGGTCAGAGACAGTCCTGGAGGCCAGGCAGAAGTCATCTCAGCCTATACCATAAAGATTACAGTGACATGGCTTTTTAGTTTATACACGTACATCATGGCATGGTTTGTCAGCACTGTGTTATCTTGTTGAAAAGGCCTGCATTCTCTCCAGCTGTTATATATCTCTGGTGAAGTACATGTGAAAAAGAGCATTATACTGTATTAGTGTTGTAATAAGGTTTGACTACAGTGCTGTCATACAATCCTAAGATCTAAATGTGATGGCTTGACTTATGATGTGCACAACTTAAGCTTTCAATAACAGTGTGGACACTTGGTGGTCAAAGTTCAGATTGCTACCTACCTGTGTTTCCAGTGCTTCCATCACTGGCTTTCTGCATAGCAGGGCTGTTGTCAATGTTGTGATTAATATGGAACTCTACTGTTTAGATGGACAATATTATAAACACACATTTCTGTATTTATTTGTACATCATGTAGCTTTGTCACCATTCCTTTTTTTATGCGTGTGTTAACTCCTCCTGTGCTATGTTATCACCATTGGTGGACTCAGTTATTGCACACAATATGCAAGACTCAGCAAAGTCGGAAGGCCAAAGGTAATATACTTTAGCTGGAACTGTCAAAAAATACAGTTCAAACAGTGAAGGGACAAGCACAGATCCCTGAGGTTTGCCAACGGTGACAGCTCTACTGCTACAGGTGATTCATCAATATTCACATGATGTATTCTGTCAGGGAGCCAACTGATTACTCATCAACTGATGTAAGGTTTAATCCCCAACTTGGAGCGTTTCTCAATGATACCTGTGTGGTGATTGTGTCAAAACCCTAAGCCAGATCACAATAGGCAGTATACACTGTCTTACCTTTATCTAGGCCTATCACATGGAATTAATTGGTTGTGACAACATCACAGGTCACCTATGGCATGACTCAGCACATACACCTTCCTGATACAGTTGCATACATAGTTCACCATTCCATCCACATGGCATATATGTTCCCATACAAGAGAGTACATCAGCATGCATCCACCTGACTTAGGGGGACAGTACCTGCTGTGTGAATGCATGTATAGAGCCATCCTGAATCTCCTCGACTGCAAGGTACATCAACATGTCATCATGGACCTCTTCTACATGTACCCTAGTAAAATTCCAGGTATATCCAACAGACCTGTATGAGTTATTAATACTACATCAAGTCCATTACATCTGCTAGATGTCCTCAAACATGTCATCAAGGGCATGCATGATGACAACAGTATCATCTTGTGGAACGTTAACAGGTCAAGGCAATTGACACAAATCCATATTGAGGTATTCAATCAACACTGTCATATGTGGCCATAAACAGCTATATCAGCAAATGGGTAGACTATTGTATGACATACGTGGCATCTCACTATGTTGAAATGTGTGACATGACATAAATCTCAGGTTTAGTGATTAGGTTGTGTCAGCTAGGCCCTTTCCTGTCCATTGGCTAAGTGATGGACATCACAGATGATATACACATGCTGTGGCCAAACAGTTGCCTGAAGGACTACAACTTGTAGGCAATCATTGCCTCCAACTGGGATTTTAGCATAATACAGACAGTGTCAACACAGAACAAAAACTGCTGCCACACCCATGACAACACCTGTATTGACAAGAAACAAGGATGGATTTGTTGATTCAGGAAAGAGACACACCACCCGAGTATAATGTGGATGTCACACCATATAATCAGACTAATAGGTATGTGACCTGTGTCCTGGGGTAAAGGGTAAGTGGTACATCCAGCAGCATGTGGTCACAATGCTAACTACTCCTTGAATGTAACACAAGTACTGGGTATAAAGGACATGCACATCAGAAGCCATAATAACTTCATGGTTCCCAGCCTTCATCACACCAATATCTCTTTGTAATGCCCCCTTCTTCATGTACCATCCTGCACATGTTTCAGTGATGTGTAACTGAAGTGTACTACCTTTGTCACAGTGCACTGTCACATAGCTTATTGTCCATACCTAGGTATTCATTCTGTGAAATATACATGGCTGTCTGATGGTGTGGAACACCAATTAAGTTTTTATACCAGATGCATGTGTGCTACCTGTTCTGCTTATGCACACAGTACACACATAGGTGTTTGACAGCATTAATGTCATATATCTTTTCTGTGACACTGTGGATTGTGCTATATATATATATATATATATATATATATATATATATATATATATATATACATTCACTTCATAATCTCAAAATACTGAAACATCGAATTTCAGTATCTCGAAACTGTGAAACCGAATCCATAAAACACTGAAACTACAAAACTCCCATCGCAAAACCGCGAAATTCAAAACACCGAACAAACCGCATACACTACACCATACATACACCACAACACCCACATCACAACATAAACAAACAAAAACTACACACATACACAACTCATACACGCATAAGCACCCCCCACCCCTCTAATTATGTATGCTAACTCTGAGATCACACAAACAGGAAACAAAAGCAAACTCACACATGCACATTCTCCAGTCCCTCACACACACATCAAACATATCAGCACACTCAAACACACTCTAACCCCCACTCAAATCCCTTACAAAACACTCACTTACCTGACAAAACACCTAGATCCACACACCATAAACACACAGTCCCGGACATCACATAGCGTAAGGCCATAATTGCGAATTCGAGATATTCAAATTTGTGATTATGAGCTTTCGCTATTTTAAACATTTGGGTTTATAGTCTCGAGATACTGAAATTTGACATTTCAGTATTTCGAGATTATAAACAGCTCCCACATATATATATATATATATATATATATATATATATATATATATATATATATATGTGTGTGTGTGTGTGTGTGTGTATATATGTCATGCACACAAGGCAACTAGCCTGTATTGGCCATACTGTAACATACAAGTAGAGCAGTGTCCCTTCTAACACCTCCTGCAGATTTTACAGTGCTAGGACAGTGTGCATTGCTACCTTCATAGACTGTGATTGTATCATTATAGTTGTTCAAATGTGTGTATGTGTGTGTGTAGGCTCATCTGTTGTCACTCCATATCACATATCTTATGTTAGAGGCATGGGATTAGTGGTGGTCTTATTCTGATATTATCCATGATTGTGGTTGGTTCTTGCAATGTTTTCCATTATCCTTTACCTGTGGCCACCTTTCTAGAGACCTCTGCTGAGAGTACACTCATATTTAGGCATTTTAGTTTGCACAGCTTCACAATTGGCGCCCTTCCCCAATTGTATGTCAGATCGCTGATAAATGTCTTCTGCATTATTCATTATTCATGTAAGGATGCTTATCTCACACTTGATGTTGCTGCTACAACCATCTTCCATTGACATGCCTCCTCTGCTGTACATGATGGAGTTTTGCCTGTCCACTTTCCCTGTGGTCATGTCCTGCAAGTCATCTGTGGGCCCCTATTCAATACACACACTTTCCCTGAGTGATCATTCTGTATGGCAGTCCATGTCCTCTTACAGATCATTAACACAGCTTCAGTACAGAATGCCAGGGATGGGATATCACAATACTCTGCACTGTAGGTACACTATCCTGTCCTGTACTCTTCTTGGACCATATGCTTCACATTCATACCTCTCAACTGTCCAGATATTCCCAGGATATCCAGATGTTTTCCATAACAAATATTGTGGCTTTCTGCCATATCACTGAGATGATCTCTGGACTGATGTGAGTCAATATGACATATATCTGAGTGCATACTCGCAACTGTCCTGATCAGTGCGAAATGTCCAGTGTTTGTCTCATATTTGTGATCGATTCCTCATAACATTTTTTCCTGGCAAATCATTGGCATGTCATTGTAGAGTGAAGTCAGAAAATTGTGACATTTGAGTTTCAAACTTCCTGCTCTTCAGAAAATTTGTGCTAATGTTCAACCTATTTTTTCTATCAACTTCCTATATTTGGAAGTGCAATATTAAAAATATGTTCCTATTTCTGGGCCTTTGTACCCCCATTATTTTTGGCTTTGTCCAGATTTCTTACTGTAAGAGTTTGTGAGTGTTCCATTCTAACACATTCCTATGTGACATTTGTGTGAAATACGTCCCTATTTCTGGTTATTTGTTCCCTCATTATATTGGCCTTTGTGCAGATTTGTAGCAGTTACAGAATGGCAGCTATTTGTGAAGTGCTGGTGATCATTGTGGCATTCTGCACAAATCCTCAGACTGTAGGTGCTGAGCTTTAGACAGAATTGCTATCCACATTCACTTGCAAGGTTTTGTGGCCAGCAACACTGTTGCAAGCCATAAAACCTAGCTTAGGTGTGCCATGCCTCATTAATATGCATTGTGCGCTGACGAGCACCACACATTGTCGAACTAACATGTAAACTCCATGTAGGCTCTGCACAATGCCTACACAGAGTTTATTGAATCCCAGGGTACATCTATAAAGATAGCTTGGTCAGGTACAGCAGCCTGTCTGAATGTAACAGATTTTGCGTACAATCTATGAGAGAAGAATGAAGTTAGAGATAAAGTTCCTCTGGTCATGCTGAAATAGTATATATACTGTAAGACTGTTAGTATCTCATAAATACATAAACCAAGGAAGCACGCAAGAACATAAGGAAACTCAGTGGTGAGAAGCAAACGAGGAAGACAGTACGGGAAAACTATTGGTGGGGTATGCCAGTTAAAATGCATTTCCTGAGAAGGATATAGAGATCTCATCAATAAGCAGCTTATTCATACCTTGCAGAAATATTCGGTGATTGTCTACAAATGACAGACTCATTCTTAGGAAACCAATGACTCTGTAGTTTAAACTTCTTATCCATCATGGATGGGTGTCAATCATGTGAGTTAAGCAAACAGATGCCTTTAACTTTCTTTAATAACAGTGAGGTAAAGTGTACTGATATTAGGCAGAAGGATGCTTAGAGAGAGAAAAAGGGTAGCAGAAACAGCAAAAGGTATAGATCTGTGCTGTTAATTGTATTCAATAACTGATACTTTACAGAAGTTAAACTCACAGGTTACCTTGAATGCTCTGGTTATCATGTGTGAATGGGTTATAATGATCAGATTCTGGATCCCTTGTCTACCTGAAATAATTGTAATTTTTTTTTAGAATACATAATTCACATTTAAATTATTTTATGTGCTTCCTGGTGTATAACATCATTAGATTTCTCAGTTTCCAAACATGCTTTCAGTAAAAGAATGTACGTGAGAATTAATTTAAAAGGATAAAAACTATACAGCATCAGCATTCAAGAATCAGACACGGGTTTTCTATAATTCTATAAATAAACTAAGCAGATCTCCAAGCTAACTAAGTTCACTCCTTAAGTTAATTATATTGTATTATGATATGCATGCCCAGCTGAAATAATAGAGCTCAGACTGTCAGAGATGTAGCAGAACAATCAGAATATAATCAACATGAGTTTAAAGAATCAGTATGCAAATATTTGACAATTACAAGGTTGGAGTTTTCCAGAAATACTTAGGGTTCAGCTGTCACCATTCCGAATCAGAACAAGACATGCTAAAATATTTCCAATTTGCATGTTTCAAGGCCATTTTATGAGACAAAAAAAAGAAAAAGAAAGAAAGAAAGAAATAACAGTTATTAGATACCAACATCATTACTGAAAATAGGAGGTTGTTTTCAGCTGATGGGCAATCTCCTTGACAATTGTGAAAGCCAATTTATAGAAAATGCAGCTTGGTTTCTAATGCTGACATGTGGACTCTCTTTATCTCTCATTTCCACTCACACACACACACACACACACACACACACACACACACACACACACACACACACACACACACACACACACACACACACAAAATAATAAATAAACAGACTGGAGTGAAATGTCTGTGGCGAGTTCCAATTGCTAATGTCCTATATTTCTTGAAATACAAAGCATTCACATTCATAACAGCCAGCTATAAATATTCTGTGACTTTATCTTACATAGTGATTTTTAACTGAAAGAATATTTATGATCAAATTGCAGGGTTTTTTTCTGTCAGCAATGAACTTTTGACATTTCTTTTAAATTCAGGGTTATATTTTAAATGGTTGCCATGATTTTTGGTACATCATTCATCTAGTTTCTTCATATGCAAAATGTCTTGATCTTTAAACTGAAGTAGGCATGTAAAGCAATGACCTAGAATATTAAAGAACTTCTACAGCTACATTCATTTTTCTAACATATCTGCAGTTATGGCGACCATTAATTATTTTGACTTACTTTTCCAATTCAGAACAGCTGTATCATTTTCAGTAACTGAAATCTGCTGAGATGAAAAGTGAAGAAAAAAATATATATATATATATCTATATGCAATTTGGAATAGCACCTCTGGTTACTAGAGTACCCAAATGAATGTGGTGGCCCAAATAATGTTGCAAAAGTATGATATCACATGAATGGTATAGAGGGGCATTAGTGTGCTTGGTGATACCATTTGCCCTGTGTATCACATAATGAACAATTCATAGTAAAAAAAAAAAAAAAAAACGTCTGCAACAGCAGCAGACAGAAATTCATTCATGTGGACTCTAGTAGATTTTCTCCAAGCCAGTGCTCTTGCTTTGCTGGGTATTATTCTGCTTAAAATAACTATCTTTTTCAAAACATAAAATGTTGTACAAACAGTAGAAGTAGGAGAAATTTTAACATGAAACAAATGGATAAAAACCTGAAAACTAATCCCCTGCTTAAGTATCATATCAGGCATTGTTGTCTGCCTGTAATATTTTCCTCTAAACATATGCTGTACAATCTATACAACAGCAATAGAAAAATGTTCATCTTCTGATCTTTAACTAATAACGCAAATGTACATTTGTTTTGAGCATTTTTGTATTAGTTTAGAAAGCAATAATATAAATGTTATACTAGAAAAATCTGTATATTCAGATTAATGGTAAATATGTTGAGGTGGGGAATCAAATTATTTTGTATTTGTTGTGCAGAGGAGCAGCGGTTAGCATTGTTGCCTCACACTAAGAGGTTCTTGGGTTTGATCCCTAGCTGGGTTGCCTTCTGTGCAGAGTCTGCATATCCTCCCTATGTTTGTGTTGGTTTCCTCCAGGTGCTCCAGTTTCTTCCCACATTCCAAAGACATGCATCTGGATCGTTTCTTCCCAGGCATCTGCTGAAAATGAAGTCTGTCCCAGTTGGACTTTCCTGGCAAACAAATCTAAAATAAATAAATTCTATTCCCATACGAGATGCTTGGATTAATTTTGTAAAAAACTAGGAGTGCAATGAAACATTTCTACAATGCTGTACTCCTGTGGTGCTGTCCAGTGGATGAGGAATTAAAGAGAGATCCTACCTGTCCCATGTAACTGTAGCTTAAATGCAAATTAAAATTCTATATTACTTAATAAAAAGAAAATAAGACAAATTCCCCAATGTCCTGTCCAAATTTATTTTATTCATATAAATAGCACCTTGAGCCTGTACAGAAAAATATGTAAAAAGCCTAACAGGATAAACCCATTCAATAAAGATACATACGAAAGTTATTAAAAAAATAAAATATATAATATCATTAACCTATTTAAGCTGTATTTCTTCAAGCCTAACCAACAACTTTCTACAGGCTATTACTATGTCAGGCAAGTGACCAATTAACCAAGCAACAGACAAAGGTGGCTTCATTTCCCCTGCTTTGTTTATTTAACTGATAAATTTCAGAGTCAACAAGAGCAACACTGGAAAAAAATGTCATGTGGGTTATACATAAGGCCAGTGTCTACTGGACAGTAAGAAGTAACTATATCATCTATGAGATGACACAAAAATGATTGCTGGAAACACCAGCCACATACTAATTATGCAATGTAAGGAGTTATAGTTATCGAAGGCAATTTGGTGTTTCATTTACCTTTCAGATTCAGAGCTGATACTGCACGCTGCACTCTTGGAGTGTGACTGGTTGTATGCAGTGTTGAGGAGGAAAAAGGTTTAAACACTCTCATAGTAGCAGTACTACACTGTCCAGGATGCCTCAGTCTTCTTGCCAGGACTGGTCTGAAGCCAAATCATGTCTGAGGTAGGTGAGAAGGATTACTACATCCTGCAGTTGAGGAGAGGCAGTGGGAGTAGCTGCTGGTCAGCTGTGAGGGAGCCAAAAATAGCTTCCAGATGTGCCTGATGTCCAGGTGACCTACTTACATTTGTTTCATCTGATGTAGAAAAAAATGAAGACCCACCATATGCAGTCTCTAACTAAATGGTAAATGGTAAGGTGTGACATGCCAAGCAGTGGCAGGACCAGGACAGATTACAATTACTAGATAATGGCAGTAGAAACAGTCTTTTGCCACATGGAATGCAATATTACTGCAAGAGAAGTAGCCAGAGCTTTTGTTGGAGGCTGAAAGGTAACAGCTGGCTCATTTGTTTTACTCTTGATTGGTAGCTAGCGATCTCTTCCCCCTTCCCCGTCTCCATATCTATTTCTGCCTCTCTCTCTCGCTCTCTTTATTCTACTTCTTCTTGTTCTCTGGATTTGCCTATCCAATGAATTCTGTGATGGGAATTAGGATAATCATATGCCCCCTGCTGGGCACAACAGTTTGGGCTCGCATTAGTCGTTGAGTTGATAGCTTTAATGTGACTATAAATAGTGGAAAGGCATTTTGTTTTGTGTGCTTGTGCATTCATATCACTTTTTGGTCCTATTCATTCTTCTTGGTCACAGTGGCATTGTGCCTGAGATCCTTAGAATCAAGAGCAATTTGCGATGGAATGGAAATAAATATGATATGGTAAAAATTGATAAATGTCTGGCCTGTCAGATGAAAATTAATTATTATGAAGACCCAGTTTATAAAACTAGAGTAAGTCAATATACAAAGGCAATGTCATTGTGTTGAACATTTTATAGTGCATTAGTGTAATAACTGGGTAAGGGAGCCAGTAAGATGGGATACTTTCCCTTTGGCAGAGCCATTGCAATAGAATTGGTTTGTTGGAGGAAAAAAGGAAGTACCCTAGGGAGATTAATGATGCAGTCATGTAACAGGGAGTGGAAACAGCCTCTGGGCCAGATGAACTGAGAGACTATTAGATGCACACAGCCTTACTAAATTTATCAGCACATGTAGGGATGTGGCCAAACTCTCTGAGAGAGGCTTTAGCAATGTCACTGCCAAACCAGTGTAGCATCCAAAACTACTACCAAATTATTGACTAGTCTTGTTAAAATCAGATAATGTTAAACTGTATGCCCAGCCACTTGCAGATTAAACTAGGGGAGAGGTGTCTTTCATCATGCTTACAGATCAGGAGGGGTCTATGAAGTATCTTAAAGAGAAGGACCACCAATTTTGCTATTTGATGTTACATAAGCATAAAAAAGATGACTTGAATGATGCCCCACTGAGATTTCCACTTTTTTCCATTTCTTAAAAGCATGCACAATGTCTCTTTGGAACACATGGCAAATTGTAGAAAATAAGAGACAGTTTTTAAAGGCAAACAGCCTAAAATGTTGTAAAAAATGGGCCCCTTAAAGTTTATAGTTTACACTGGGGTATGCATCAGGTCAAACCCCTCCCCATGCACATCTTAATGTAAATTGTCCAGCATAGTATTAACATATGTTCATAGGTAGGTACTAAGCTATTGGCCCTAGGCCTATATAAGCATAGCCAAAAAGGTACCCTGGCTTTCACCACCCAAAAAAATTATTTTCCTGTGCCCCTGTCAAGCAGAGCCATAGAGGTGATGCCCGGGATGAATTTCCTATTTCCCATCCAATCATCAAGATTTTTCTTGAAGAGTGCTAATGAGGAGCTTTGTTTGATATAGATATGGATTTGGAGTCTGCTACTTTCACAGTGTGGGTTCTGTCAGTGAGCCAGTTGGCAACCCATCTTGTGACATAGGGATTTATACCTAGTTTAGTGAGTTTCTCTATAATTCCAGAGTGGGGGATGGTGTCATAAGCCTTGGTGAGATCTAGATAGGCTGTGTGAACCACCTTACCCTCGTCTATGGCTTTAATGACTGCTTCAAAGACGTCTATTAGGTTTAGAAGACATGATCTGCCTTTTACAAACCCAAACTGGGTGGAGTCCAGAGTTTGGAGAGTACCAATGTCTTAGTTTATAGGTACCATGATAATACATTCCATGGCCTTGCAGACCAGGCTCATTAGGCTAATAGGGCGGTAGTTCCTGGGGTCTGTGATGGCTCCACCTTTGTGGAGTGGGATAACCGTCGCTGTGCACCATTCAGTGGGCAAAAAGCCTGAGGTGAGGCTATGACTGAACATGGTGCTGAGGTGGGGTGCCAGTCCATTCTGTAGTTCATGTAGAACACAGCCTGGGATGTTGTTAGGTCCCATGGATGCTGTGTTCTTGGCTTTGGAGAGTGTGATTTTTACCTGTGCAGCTGTGCTTACAGGAACTTTGCATTCTTCCGGTATAGAGATGGGCCCTTTAGGGGGTGAGAGGGGGGTAAAGTTAGCACTTAACCTATCTGCCAGGATGTTGGCAATACCAATTGCTTCTGTATATTTAGTGCCATTGTGCTGTAACTCAAAGCAGATCTGAGTGTTGCCATTGAGATTCTTGACATAGCTATAGAATGCTTTGTGGTTGTCTTTAGAATCAGTGGCAATTTTGTTTACTTAACTAGCTTTGGAGGATTTTATGAGGGACCTCAGCTTCTTACTGAGGCTGAGCAGGGAGTTCCTCCAATCATGGGATTTTACTCTTTTTTGCCACAGTTTCTTTCTTCTGTTGTAGAGTTTGTTTATGGCAGGGGAACCACCATATTGGCTTCCTTTTTTTGGAGGATAGCATCTTGGTTCTGTTATGGATAGCATGATCCATGCACTCATGTAAGTGCTTGTAAAGTGTATTTGTGTAGGATTCAGCAGCCGTACCTCTATTGTCTGTCTGCATGGGTGTCGTGAAGTTTGCCACTTCTGTCTTAAGAAGAGTGAAGTTGGCTTTGGAGAAATTTTTTATGGTGGTTTCCCTAATGGCGGGGTGGGGCCAGGATGTGGATGTCTAGGGTGATTAGCTTGTGGTCAGATCTGACCAATGAGGAATTGACTTCTGGTGTGGAACAGTGGTCACTCATGTTGGTAAGGACCAGGTCTAGGATATTGCTGCCCCTGGTGGGGGTGTGGATACGTTGATCCAAGGTGTTGGAATTTATGAATTCCAGAAAACATTGAACAGAAGAGTTGGTACATGAGTAGCCTTTCCAGTTAATGGTGGGGTAGTTGAAATCACCCATTATTAGGGTGTTGGGCTGTACCCTAATATTTTCCAGTGTATCAAGAAATGAGGACTAGAAATCCTGGGGTATGGTGGTGGATCTGTACAAGTTAAAATTTGGATTGCGATCTTGCCCAGAGTTAGTTGCACTTGGACAATCTCAGATGCATTATGCTGAGCAACTAGCCCGGAGGTGTGGAAATCCTAAATGAATATGGACACGCCTCTGCCTTTAGTGTTTTTGTCCGGGTTAGGTGGCTGAAAGGTGTGATATGAATTATCACCTGGTAATCCAGGGGTGCTCTCTGGAGCCTTGAGCCAGGTCTCTGTCACTGCACAGATGTCGATGTTCTCCATTTTAAGGAGTGCCTCGTGTGAATGCATTTTGAGGTTTAGACTTCTAGCATTGAGTAGTACTACCCTCAGATTTTGCTTGCTTGTACCTGTTACAGTGGTGAATTTGTTATTTGAATCTTGCCTAAAAAAAGGCTCTATACAGATGCCAAGAGCCTTAGCCAGTATACAGAATCCTAAGGGTGACAGGTGCAGGCCATCTCTGACAAAGCATTGTGCTTGTCGATCATGTCATCCCAGGCAGACAGATACTGAATCCCCTTAGAATGACACCAGAAGCTTAGCCAATTGTTGAAGTCAATCATTTTGTCATTGTATTGTGGTATCATGCTAGGTGATGGCAGGATGCAACTCAGGGCTAGGGTCATACCTGCCTGGGCTACAAGATCGGAAAGCTCCTCCATGTAGTCCAGGGAGGTACATCTCAAGTCATTCACACCAACATGGACAATGGCTGAGTCATATTTGTACTTGTTTTGGAGTGACCTGAGTGTGTGCATTATGAGGCAAATCCTGGCACCCATTGGTTATACATGTGGGAAGCAATATGGCCATCAAACATTATGCATCCAGTCTGGGAAGAAACAAACATTAGTATTCCTCCTGAGCTCAGATGCTGCATTTTTGGTGCACCTTTTGATAATCTGAGCAGCATGTATCTGCCATTACATGTTTATGAGCAGAGCCGCAATTTTCAGAATCTAGAGGGACAGAAGAAGACTAAATCTCATCTCTTATGGATACATGTGATCTTCATTTATTTCTTTATTTGAAGATAATTGCAGCATGCTTTTTTATTTGTGCTTCTAGGCAACAGGTTTTTGAATACACTCAGACATTGTTGAAAACAATTGCTGGAAAAAAACATGAAAAGTATATCCTCTAAATTCAATACACTCTACATGGTCCATTTTGAGCGCACCATTTTGGCTTCAGTAAACGCAGTGTAGAGGAGCACACCACCAAGAAAACAAAGTAAATACTGTGGCATGCTAATTACAACATAAGCAGATGAATTGTATGCTAATCAACCAATCCAACATGGTGGAGCTATTCAATAAGCTATAAAGCAACCGTGTAGACCGAGTGCTGGTTTTTCCTGTGAATTCCAAAACCGTTTGGAATACAGCCACAGAAAGGAGTCTACATGGAAAGAATGTTAGGGGCTGTTACTGCTGCTTTAATTCATTTGTATGTGCAACAGGCTGAAGCCTATGCTGCTGACATTGTCAATAGACCTTCGCCGAGAAGGAGAAGAGTTTTCAGGGCATATTTAACTTTTCACAACCTACATGATGTGGAAATTGTAGAATGCTACAGGGTGTATAGGGACACACTACAAGAATTCTGCAACTTTTGTCATCCTCACCTCAGAGCCAGGACCAACCAAGGGGAAGCCGTCTCAGTGGAGACAAAGGTATGTGTAGCTCTCAGAATCTTAGCTTATGTACTGAAGTGGTGGCTGATGACACCCATCAGAAATGTACACCCACCCACCCACCAAAGAACTCCATAATGAGGCACACATGGAAACCAGAAACATCATAGAGTGTGTGGTTGGACTGCTGAAGTCAAAGTTCTGGTGCCTAGATACATCTGAGGGAGCCCTGATGTACAATCCACATACATATACTGAAATATTCACAGTATGTGCCATGTTACACAACATCATCCTGAGAAAACAGCTGCAGCAGGATCAGCAAGGGGAATGAGCAACATTCCATCACCAATGCCAAGGTCACCACAGCCACAGGCAGGTGAGAAGGCAGAGGGACAACCACCAGCTATTGTGGGTGCAGGCAGATGTAGGTATGCTCAGTATGCCCTGGCATTGGCTAAGAGGTAATGCATAGCACACTCACTCACAATCTAGATGCCTAAAACTTTCCTCCTACTCACAAACATATGCTAACATTGATGCCAGGCAACTCTCACAACATTTACCTCTCCATGTATTGGCTTGTGTATTGTTTACATCAGACAGAGTCAGCCCTGAACTAAAACTGTGGCAATTGCTGCATTTACAAAGTAACTCTTGAACCTGGAGTGCATTGTGTAATAATAATATGAACTAGTGTCATATCCTTGTATTTCATTACTTGGTACTGTAAGCAAGTAAAAGGTGTGAGCTTTGTACAGAACTGGCCTTAACATCTGATAGCAGAGACTTATTTGACTTATGTATGTCCAATATTAAGTAGTAAGCCTCAGGCATCAAAGATTCACATAGTCATACCTCTCAAAAGTACTGACGATCACTGCATGCCCTCAGTTTAGCACCATACACATTTTATTGGACAATCATTTGAGAGAAGTTAGAAGGTAATGACACACATTGCAGTTCCTGACTTCACAACCCTCACAACATCATTCACAATAAAGTTGGGAAATTTTGATACTATCAACTGTTTAACTTTTCAAGGTGAATATAAGTCAAAGGTACAATAACCAGTTCAACACCACAAATGTAGATATACTAAGCACTAGGTCAGCTATGCACCCAGAGCATCAGACACAAAGCTTATGTATGTCCGAATCTAAAAGATACAAAAAAGGATATGGCAGAGTTATCATCACTTGCACAGGGTGAAATGTGGGAGCGCAGGAAGTTTAGGGTGACACAAAAGGTCAGTGAGTGTGTGTGAGTAAAAAGGAGAAGACATTAGGCTAAACCAAGAAATGGCCATTGAGATAAAATGAGTTTTAAGCTGCATGGCTGAACCACATAACTATTGTGTGTGTCTGTAGGTGTCCCCCAGGTGAAATTGGTGTGTGAGTGTCTGCAAGAACGCAGCCAAGCTCTGTGCTAACTCCACATCTTGGTATGTCAGACAGGTGTAAGCCATGTATGATAATGGTGGCAGTTTATCATTGTCATTCACAACCATCAGAACTGGTTCTGCCAGGAGTTGCACTGGCATGTCCACACTCATGGTCAGATGCACTGCTGCTACCTGAATCTGATTGATGTCTGGTGAACGAACTCCCTTCATGGGGACACCAGACCATGACTTCATGGCTTGCAATGTCAGGGTGTGGACACCTCAGCCACTGATGGAGAGTAAAAGTACTACCACTATGGGAAAGTGATCGGGCATGGCTACATTCACCAAAACCAGACGATGTGGCTGACTTATGCCCATGAGGATGCTGTTCCCCTCCCAGTAGACTTACATCACAGACAACGCTAAATCCATGACAGACAGCCTTCGTTTCATCACAGACACCCCACATTCCAATGTGTCATTCATCCGATCCATAGAATTAGTAACATGGTGGAGGTAGTCATGCATGTCAACCTGTGCCACAGCTACAACCTTGAGCATTTGTCTGGAGCATCTATGTAAACATGCATGTGCCTCCATGATGGCCCTAAACATATGTTGAGTGGCACGAGAAGAGATACCTGTAGCAGGTCAAAGAGAGACAGCTGGCCTCCTCAGAGCACACTTAACAACCCTCCTGTGTACACCTTGCCCACTCTTTGGCTATAGCCAGAGTCAACAGAGACTGAAGCTTCAGTAACAACAATTCCCTGATCAAATGTCTTGACCTCCACCTGTCCAATATCTGAGCACTTACAGGAATGTGTAGGTGTAAGCCTCCTATCTGTGTCCAGTGGAATTGCAATGGATGGCTGTATGTCAAACTCTGCACCCTCTGTCTATGCCACTGCTTGGCCAACATCATCATCAGAGCCTGCTGATAAGGAGGTCCCACACTTCCACAGTCATGATCACCCGGAACAAAAAGCAACAAACATAGGAAAAAAAAATAATACCTTCACTACTATAGCCCAATATATGATAAACTAAGAGTGGTGCCACTATTACAGACACTACAGCAATACACACAACAGGCATGACAGCAACATCACACATTGAAATCATCATCATTTTCTTTTGGCTGTTCCCGTTAGAGGTCACCACAGTGGATCATCTGTTTCCATTTCTTCCTGTCCTCTGCATCCTGCTCTGTCACACCAATCACCTTCATGTCCTCTCTCAACACATCCATAAACCTTATCTTAGGCCTTCCCCTTTTCCTGTTACCTAGTAGCTTCATCCTTAGCATCTTTTTCCCAATATACTCAGCAACCCTCCACAGCACATATCCAAACCAACGTAATCTTGCCTCTCTGGCTTTGTCTCCAAACCTTCCAACCTGGGCTGACTCCCTAATATACTTATTCCTAATCCTATCCACCCTCATCAAACCCAGTACAAATCTTAACATCTTTAACTCTGCCACATCCAGCTCTAACTCCTGCCTTTTTGTCAATGCCACTGTCTCCAACCCATATAACATAGCTGGTCTCACTACCCTCTTGTAGAACTTCCCTTTCACTATTACTGGTAGTCGTCTGTCACAAATCACTCCTGACACTCTTCTCCACCCACTCCATCCTGCCTGTACTCTCTTCACCTCTCTTCCACACTCACATTACTCTGAACTACTGATCCCAAGTATTTAAACTCATCCACCTTTGCCACATCTCCTCCTTGTATCCTCACCATTCCTCTATCTTCCCTCTCATTCACACACATATATTCTGTCTTAGTCCTGCAGACCTTCATTCCTCTTCTCTCTAGAGCATATCTCCATCTCTCCAGGGTCTCTTCCACCTGTTCCCTATTCTCACTACAGATCACAATGTCATCTGCAAACATCATAGTCCACGGAGACTTCTATCTGATCTCGTCTGTCAAACTGTCCATCACCATTGCAAATAAGAAAGGGCTCAGAGCTGATCCTTGATGTAATCCCACCTCCATCTTAAAAGCATCCATCACTCCCACTACAGACCTCACCTCAGTCACACATCGCTCGTACATAACCTGTACCACTCTTACATACTTCTCTGACACTCCTGACTTCCTCATACAGTATCACAACTCCTCTCTAGACACCCTGTCATATGCTTTCTCTAAGTCTACAAAAACACAATGCAACTCCTTCTGACCTTCTCTGTACTTCTCCATCAACAATCAGAGCAAACATTGCATCTGTAGTGCTCTTTCCCGGCATGAAACCATACTGCTGATGACTAATCATCATGTCCCTTCTTAACCTAGCTTCCACTACACTTTCCCATAACTTCATGCTGTGACTGATCAATTTAATCCCTCTGTAGTTACTACAGCTCTGCACATCACCCTTATTCTTAAAAATTGGTACCAAAACACTTTTTTCTCCATTCCTCAGGCATCCTCTCACTTTCCAAGATTTCATTAAACAATCTGGTTAGAAACTCCACTGCCATTTCACCTAAACACCTCCATGCTTCCACAGGTATGTCATCTGGACCAACAGCCTTTTCATTCTTCATCCTCTTCATAGCTATCCTTACTTCCTCCTTGCTAATCCATTGCACTTCATGATTCACTATCCCCACATCATCCAACCTTCTCTCCCTCTCATTCTCTTCATTCATCAACCCCTCAAAGTACTCTTTCCATCTGCTCAACACACTCTTCTCATTTGTGAGTATGTTTCCCTCATTATCCTTTATCACCTTTACCTGCTGCACATCTTGAAATATTTCTTTTAATTGCTCTGCAGTACTGACTTAAAAATATTTGGCTTATCATCTGCAGATGGTATTCTCCTCTACAACCCAGATGGTCCTGGAAGAAGTTAAGCAAAAGGTAAGGGCAACATCACCACAATTAACAGTAACTCGGGGGTAATACATTCACCCCTTTATATGTCTATTAAATATAATTTCAACAATATCTAGGCTGACAACTCTAATCTAAACAAATCAACTGGAATATGTTAACTGTAGAAATTTTCAATCACCACCCCCCCCCCAACAAATTCTTGTGACACAGAAGTAACATAATGATTTCAATTTTTTTACTATACAATAGTATTCAACAGTTGAGATAACAAAGCCTACCAGGAAGCTCCTCGTGGGACATGCTTGCAGTCCCTGACACTGTGGCACTGACATCCACTCCATGCTGCTCTGCACTCTCCTAGGAGATGTCTGGATCCCTGACAGTGGCCAAGAATGCTTCAATCAGTGTTAGTGGTGGGCCCATAGCAGGCCCTCCCCCAGTAACCATCTGGTCATGGTCCACTGTAGCTGCTCTCCTTCATGCAGATGTGATCATGTCAGTGGCTCTGTGGTGCACCTGCTCATATGTTCTGCTGTGGCCACCCACACCATTCACATCATCCACAATCTGGCAGCAAATTTGCATTCTGTGTGACATATCGCCCCAGCCCCTTTCAAGCAGGAAGGCACCATGTTGCCTAAAGTCATCCACTATCACTTGATTCACAGCATCAGTGAAGGTGGGTGTCCAAGGATTGACACACCTGGGTAGGAAACTCCTAGGTGTCCTAAAAGACAATAAAGGTATAATATTCATATGTATCACATAACTACAAAATAACTGTTCTCACATTAAACAGTAAAGGTAACCTTTAAGTATTACCCATTAGAGAAACATAAAACAGTCTAGAGATGTCAAATACAAACAGCAAGCTGAATACAAAAAAGGAGAGTAACAATAGCAATATATGTTTGTTTGTGCCATAACAGTAATTCAGCTTTTCTCCACCTCACCCCAAAGCACAAACAAATGGCACATTCTGCTAACAAACTATATTTGAAATGCTAACAGTGCTGTCAAAGGAATGGTCTTTGAATCATCTGTACATATTTATCACAGAGCATTCCATTTTAATGTATTGGCAATCATGTTACCTATGAATTGTCTTGACAAATATGCCCAGGGCATCAGTACACTTCTAAGTGGCTCATACAGATAAACGTGTAACAGCCTTTGCTTGGATGTTTCTTAAGTGTGTTCCAGCATATGCAGTATGTAGCTGACAAAATGCAAGCAAACCTTCTGAAGTTCAATAATCTTCTATGCAGATATATCCCAAAGAAACAGCATATGTTCAGTCTTAATGAACAGGACACTTTTATTCATATAAAATAATAAAATGGTAATCCAGGCAACCATATTTCCAAGCATTTTCGGCTCTGTTTATTATAAAAGTGTCCTGTTCATTAAGAACTTGCTGCTGTTTTCCTGAACCTCTGCTGCTGTGGTTTTCATTTATTTGGTTTGTGTTGTTGCATCGGTTTCAATATGTTCAGTCTTCTCCACATAAACAAGTCTCCTCACCATCAGTTTGCCTAGCTACATGGCTGCTTTTTTATAATGGTGTAGATTCAGGCCTGTTAGCATGGTGAAGATGCAAATGAAATGTGAACTGACAAGAATTGCTGAATCTCAAATAATGAGATCTGTGTGGGAGATGAAACATAGTGCAGGCACTCATTCAGTATTTATTTTTAATGAATTGCAACTGTGAATGATTACAGGTTCAGAGAAGGAAAACACATCAGCAATGCAGGCTGCCTTACATCCAGTGGATATGTCAGGTTAGATCTACAAAGGTTTAGATATAAGGCTGGAAATGTAAGTACGCAGTGCACAATTCGCAAGCTGTGTTCCTTAACATCTGACCTGCCCTTCATTTGTTGACAACTGCATGTGTTATTTCCAGTTAATATCCACACACATTTTAAGGCCAATGATATAGAATGACTTACAGACTGCATTTCTCACATTACTGGTCAGATAACTGAAGAATGACCGACAAGCACAGAGAGGTGAGACACAGCTATATATTTGCAAGCAATAATCATAACAGGTTGTGTGATCATCAAGTGCACTACATCAAAAAATAATACTATTAGAAATAGTTGCATAGTTTCATATTACTGTAGATGATGTTGCAGTTGATTGTGTACAGAATTATTTCAATTCCTTGCTGCAAGCTGTTTGTGTGGCAAAGAGGGATAAGGCACCCAGTCTGTGTTCTGCAGGTTCATTGGCATGAGATTTCAAATCCTAATCCATGTAGACATATCTCATGTGAACAATCATTTTCTAGTTTGCATGTCATAGACTGAGTTTTTCTCATTTCAACTACTTGCCAATTTTTTCCTTTTCTGTCTTTTTTTTTTTTTTAATTATTGTTCTTTTTTTTTTTTTGGCCAGCGTTTGTGTGACATGGTGCGTAGCTCAATCATGTGAACAGAGGAAATGAATGGCAGGTTCGACATTGCTTATCTTGTTTGAGTGAATCGTGGCAGTGTGAAAACTGGACAACTGGAGCACCCATGAAGCAGGCAGGACATAGACAGTCAAAAAAGGAAACTGGAAACATTTGATAAATTATTTTGGGGACGGCACAAACCCACTAAGTAGTGTTGCATGGTGGTTAACAAGAATGATTGGTAAATTAGGGAATGCCATGTAACTAGTCTTGTGTCAACAGGTGTAAGTGTAAAACTAGAATATAGATAGTCCTGGGTTCTAGTACAGGGTGTGCAACATTTTGTTTACTGTTGTGACATTGCAGTTTATATCAATGAATTGAAATATGAACAAGTGTTATTTCATCTGTCTTGTGGCAATAGGTGTAAGTGTAGGACTGCCATACACATGGTACTGTGTTCTAATACATTTTTACTGTTGGTCCACTTCTCGTTATATTCACTCTCAGTTATAACACTTTAGATAGTGGAGCTGATATTAATTATATGTATGACAGATGACACACTATTATTGCATTATTTATTTATTTATGTATGTATTTATTTATTTATGTATGTATGTATTTATTTATTTATGTATGTATTTACTTATTTATCAGATTTATTATTAGATGTATGATTGTGGGTATACTTCGTACTATATTTCTGTAAGTAGAATTCTGCTATCTGAACTTGCATGGCCTTCAAATTTGCCTAAGACACATACATAACTGCCTCTATATCCAATAACCTTGTCAGGTCAAACACATATATATATATCAGCTCAAACTCTCATTTGTATTTATGTATGATGCTGACTACATCTGAGCAACACTTTTTCTGTGGCAAAGATGGGAAATCGACGCTGTGGATGTACGTATTTTGTCCCTTATGCCTAGGTTTGAATCCCAAAGTGTTAAAATACATTTTCTTATTCCTCACTGCTTGGCATGGCTGCTGTCCATGCACCATTGTGCAAACCTGCTGTGTGGTTGTACGCATTCCAGTAAATGTGATAACTGGAATTTGGGGAAAAGCATCATTCTCCATTGCTACAGATCTACTGGTAGACATGACAGGCATTAGTGGGGAAGGTGTCAGGTTTTGGGCACAGACTTGGGGTGTCCAGATGTCTAGGATATTCACTGGACTCCTAATAAAGCACCACAGCCAAAGGCTTCTTCAGGGGGAGTTTTCTAGCTCCCAATATAAGTCTGGGGTATGGGATTGTTTAGCCCAGGCTTTATCCAGTGCCACTAGTATCCTGCACACTGGAGAACAATGTAGGCATCATTTGAATGACCTACAGAGGAGTAAGAGGGACACTCTTTAGTGCTGGATTGAGGAATTTAGGCTTGAGGGCATCTCACATCTGTGTATCAATTCAAGAGAGTAATTTTAAGATTTAGAAAGCTGAATATAGGCAAGACTGGTATGCATAATGGTCTCCTGTTCTTTTCTGTTTTTTCCCCAGCTGCCAGTGATTAGGCATTCAATGTTACGCCCCATGGGGCTAGATTGGAAAGAGTGAGGGGAGCCAATGGTATGTATGCAGCAGAGCAGAAGTGTTATTGTAGAATTAAAAGTTAAAGATAGCTTTTTTGGTATTTTACAGAGTTGTATCAAATTGAGCATGCATGTCCCAACTATAAAAGCAAGTATGCATCCATTGGTTTGTAGAACAAACCAACTGTAAGAGTCCAATATCAGACAGGTTGTGGGTTCAGATAACACAATTCCCATCTATACAATACTGTTATTTCTGCAATAATATTTTAGTTATATTAAAACCTGTATAGCAATGGCACAAAAAAATGCCCTGCAATAAACTGTAATCTGTATAACTGGAACACACATATGTGCAATATATACACATTTCAATGATTACTTGCAGCAATCTGTAGTATAGTATGTATCTTGTTAGGAGGTAGAGTTAAATGTAAAACTTAAGATAATAGAGTTGTATTATTGTATTAATGCATTGTTTGTCACAGGTGATGGTACTAATCTTATCTCCTTCTGCCTCTCACCCCAACCCTTATTTTTTTTCTTTATTTTTATTTTATTTTTAAACTATTTTTTATTTTATTTTATTTTATAAATTGTTTTATTTTATTTATATTTTGTTTTATTTTATAAATAATGTTTATGTTATTTATATTTTAATTTATTTTTTCTTTTCTTTTTTTTTATTTTTATTATGTGTCGTGAAAATGTGTCCATGCCTGTTGCTTGTCCCTCTACACTTAGAAGACAAGCAGGTGGGTAAGTTAATTTAAGATGCTTTATTACATAGAAACACATCAGGATGGTAACAGCTTTAGTAAAAATAACCAAACTGATTAACTGATAGAGCTTAGACACAGCATGCTTACATCTTAACAGCTAACTACAAAATGGCACTCTGTCCCTGCACGTGCTCAGTAATCAATACACTTAGTACATGACCACAGGAGGTTTCTTAAAGAGATATGTACACTGATCTAAATCCTCCCTTAAAGAAAAGATTGCCCTTTATCAAAATAAGATTACAGTTAGACATGCATCAATATAGACAATCAGAAAAATAAACACAATGCTCAGGTTGTTTATATTGTTCATGTCCAAGTCACTGTATATTTGGAACCTGGTCTGGAGATTCAGCCATATCTTGTGACATAACCATCAGGACTGGACTTAGCAACAAGGACAGGTTTTGGTGAACAGCTCATTTCAGGAACTTCAGGATTTGTCACAGGAATGGGAATGTTCTCTGGAACTGCAACACCGGACAACTCACTCTGCGATAAAGAGTCTTTCTCACAGGCTATGTGCTGTGGTATAGGCATGGACACTGGTAATAAATGGTTCTGATTCCACCTAAGAAATGTTCCTTGTGATTCCACAATGTATGATCTTAGCTCTACGCAGATGTTCTTCACAACTCCAATCCAATCATAATCTTTGGACATTTGCATCATCACTTCTTCTCTCTCTCATAATGGATTAAGCAGTTTGCTGGTTTTATTGTAGTAGGACATCTGGGTTAAATGCTTCTTCAACAGATTGACATTCACTAACCTGTTTTTCTTGACACATGTTACCAACAATTGACAATTGATTGGCAATGTGGTTCTGGTTTGTCTCGACAGAAGTCTCTGAGCAGATGAGCAAAGATATTTATCACAAGGAATGTTTCTGTTTCTGATATTCAAGAGATTCGGGGAAAATATCACTATTGTCTTGTTTTAACTTGTCTAGTAACTGCTTTGCACTTTGAACTGTGTGCTCTGCCAGACCATTTGACTGTAGATACTTTGGGCTACTCGTGACATGAGTAAAGTCCCACTCTTTGGCAAATCGTTTGAACTGTTGGCATTGCCAGAAAAAACTTTGTGTGGAGATCCATGCACTGCAAAATGACTTCATCTTAGTAATGACAGCACTGGATGCTAGATTGGGAAGTAGATCAATCTCAAACCAATTGGAGTAAGAGCCTACTAACATCAAGTAATGTTGACCATTCCACTTGAAAATGTCTGTAGCTACTGTTAACCAAGGTAGTTCAGGAATATGGTTTAGCTGAAATGGTTCTTTCTGCTGATGTGGCTTTGTACACACTGAACAAAATGAAAGTACTCTCTCAATATCTTGTGACATAGAAGGCCAAAATACTAATCCTCTCACCCTTCTTTTGGTAAAGTCTTCTACTGGGTAACCTAGACGTAAGATAGTAATATACTCTTGTTCAGGGACTTGGGGACAATAACTTTAGGACCTTTCATAATGATACCATTGTCTGACAAAATTTCATCTCTGTATGGAAAATAAAGTTGTACTTCTGAAGGTAAACTAGATTGTTTTGATGGCTATCCTTCTTTGAGAAGGTAATTGAGCTTCTGTAAGACTGGATCTGCAGCTATGTGATCTCTGAGCTCATCAAGACATGTGGAAGAAAAATTTCTCACTTCCATGACTTCAAAATTAATTTTTCATTATCATGCTGTTCAGTGGTACTCCTGGGTGATCTGGATAACTTATCAGCAAGATAAAGAAGTTTGCCTTTCTTGTACACAGGGTTGAAATTATACTTTTGCAATCACAGCATCATACGTTGCAGTCAGTCTAGCGCTGAATGCATAGGTTTTCTCAAAATAGTGACTAAAGGATGATGATCCGTTTCAATTTGAATAGGTCTACCATACACATAATCATGGAACTTGGAACATGCAAACACAATTGCCAAATGCTCTTTCTATATCTGAGCATACTGCATTTCAGCTTGGGTTAGACTTTGTTGACCATCTTGTAAAATGACTGCACCAAGACCAAATCTCGAATCATCACATGAAAGAGCAATTGGCTTGTGCCCATCATAGTATCTGAGAGTAGGTGGACTGGCAATTCTCTGTTTCAGGACATCAAATGCTCTCTAGTGCTGCTCTAACCAAGGCCAAGATACATCTTTATGTGTTAAGTCTCTGAATAGTGCTGATATTTGAGTGAAATCTGGAATGAACTTGCCTAGGTAGTTACCTATGCCAAGAAAATGTTGCAGGGCTTGAACATTGTCTGGTGCTGGCATCTCAAGAATGGCTGTTTTCTTAGAAGGGTCTGGTCGTAAGCCTGAACTGGTGAATGGATGAACAACATAAGTGACTTCTTGTAGCCTGAATTTTCATTTATATGGATTGAGCTTAAGATTCACTTGACATGCCCTTTCCAGAACTTTTCTGATATTTCTGTCATGCTCAGCTTCACCGTTACCTCCTATGTCGTCTACTATAACAGCACAAGGATATGCAGAAAATAATTTGCTCCATTGCACATTGAAACACTTTACTTGCAGAATTTATCCCAAATGGCATTCTCAGAAATCTGTACCTTTCAAATAGAGTACTGAAAGTAGTGAGCAACAAGGATTTCTTGTCAAGCAAAACTTTCCAAAATGAACTCTTTGCATCTAAGACAGAAAAAGCAGAGGCACTTGGCA
The DNA here is from genome assembly GCF_019279795.1 of Protopterus annectens. Classification (NCBI taxonomy): domain Eukaryota; kingdom Metazoa; phylum Chordata; order Ceratodontiformes; family Protopteridae; genus Protopterus; species Protopterus annectens. The sequence continues at coordinate 1,656,743,392 of NC_056743.1, forward strand.
TCAAGGCTGCAACTTCTTCGACTGTGTGCATTGGATGAGGAGGTCTTTTTAGTGCCTTATTCAAATCTCATGGATCAATACATATTTTGATGTCATCTGAGCATTTCTTATGAGCTACCACCATGGAAGATACCCACTCAGTTTGTTCTTCTACTGGAGAAATCACACCTTGTCACACCATTTTGTTTAGTTCAGCTTTGACTCTAGTCTGCTTAGTTATTGGAGCTTTTCTGGCTGGCCTGATAACTGGACTAACCTCTAAGTCTAACTTCATGGAGTGCTTAACTGGAAGCTTGCCTAGTTTGTCTTTGATTAGATCAGCATAGGTAGAAAAAATAGACTGGGCAAAATTAGAGTAGTGGTCTTTTAAGCTAACATGGTGAACTTCCTTATTAAATAAAAGTAGTCCCATTGTCTCTGAGGCCTAATAATGACTGGACGTGCCTCTTGACCACATAAAATAATAAGTTGTAACATCTACTTGCAGAATAACATGAAAGCATTACTGAGCCTTTGGTTTTAATATCTTCACCACCATTTGCAACAAGCTTTGCACACTTTGCCAAATCAAACCATTCACTTACTCTAGCAAATGTTTCAGCAGACATAACATTGCACTTTGAGCCAGTATCAGCTTTGAGCTCTATGGGTTTGCCATTTATCCGAAGAGTACAAAACACTTCATTCTTGGCCTGTAAATAAACTGCACTGACAGTTTCACTAAGCACTGACACATCATCAACATAAAGAGTAGGGGATGCCACATTACTGCTGTCTAATCGATTAACTAATTTCTTAAAATGATCCCTTTTAGTAAAATAATGTGCACCTTTTCATTTACAAAACCTTTTGAAATGATTCCATTTATTACATTTGTCATTGTTGACCAAAATCTAAGCACTTTTCTCTTTTAGATTCATGATTATTACAGCAATTGGCAATGAAATTAGGTTGGGGCCCATGCTTTGAGTTTGCTGGCTCACTCATGCTTCACTGAGGCTGTGTGAATTCTGAAACTTGCTAGAAAGCTTTGAGGTTTACCAGTGGGTGTAGCAGAGACTACAGTTACTGTCATGTGCTTGGGCCTGTTTCTTTTAATCACATGCTGCATACAATCAACATGAGCTTTGCTGCAGTAACTTCTAAAGCTATTCTCATGTGTGAACATATTTGTGTGCTTTTCTGTGAGCTCATATATCTGACAAATCCCAATGGCCTTTTTCAAAGTAAAATCACTGTCAAAAAGCAAAATCTTTCTCACAGCATCATCTTTAATATTACACACAAGTCTGCCCTTTATTAACTCATCTTTTAAATCACCAAAGCTACACATTTTAGCTTTATTTCTCAGGACAGTTATATATGCTGCAAAAGATTCACCAGACTTTTGATCCCTTGTGTAAAATAAGTGCCTCTCCATTGTAATGTTGGACTGGAGGTTACACATTTCTCTAAATTTACATTGTAAGCACTCAAGGTCCTCCCTTCACTCGGCCTGTACAACAGTAGGATGGTTTTCTCCACTCCAGCATAGATAGCAGGTGCATACACAAATGAACATGCTCCCTTTCTATGGCTTCTGTCCTAGCTAAATTAAGTGGAATAAATGCCTTTATATGATCATCTTTATTAGAAAATGCAGCCTTTATGAAAATGTCGTACTCTTCCTCAAAACACTCTCCAGTTCTCAGCAATATTTTTATCAAACACTAGTAGACCTGGTTTTTGAAATCCTTCAGCCATGCCAACAAAGTATGTGTGTTTGTGCATACACTGAATATATGGCCCCTGTAATTATGTATGAACACATTATCTCTCTGCAGCTTGCACAAATGCACAATAAACTCTTCAAAATACTTTACTTTGTGAAATATGCTCTTAAATGGCTATATTCTGAGAAATAACTTTACTGTAAAACTGCACAAACATACAAACACTTCATACACTTCTGATAACTCAGATAGCCTCAATTAATATGAAAAATATGCAATTTCATGCAATTCGGACTTTACTTCAAACATTTTCCATAGTAATTTGAATATTTCTAGCAATATCTGACATTTGAACTTATTTTAATATCATTTAGACAGGTCTGTATGCTTCATTTCATATTTAGCAAATAAGAAATGATCTGTGCAAATTATAACATTAGAAATTCATTTCTGACCTGTTTTTTATGAATTATACATACAGCTAGGATGGTCCACTTCTGTACATACCATCAACCATAACTAGATGCCTCTCAAAGTCAAAGTAAAAAAGCTGGAGTTCTTTCTGGCCATTAGATATGCCACTTCTGACACCATGTCACTCATCCCTTTACACTTATTTATTTTATTTATTTATTTATTGTCATTTGCAACTGGGTTTGTGGCCCATTTTCAGTGGAGACCCGAATAGAAAAGCTCCAGGAGTACATTTTTAAACAAGTACAATTTTAAACAATATTGATATAATAGCAGTTATAGCAAAAAGATTCACATATGCTGGGTTATATGCATAAAGTTAAAGTTGCATTAAAAAGAAGCTTAATAACATAATTTTACATTGATATAGTTCAATAGGTCAACAATAAAATGTTTTTGTTTGTATAAAATTATGCAAATACATAGTAGACACATTGGAGAGAGAGGTGTAATGAGGTACTAAGTATGGTCCTTTTGAGGGTACATAAAGGGAAATAAGACTAGGTGGGTTCATGTCAAGGGCAGGTCTTGGAATTGAGAAAATAAGCTTTTAGATAATTTTTAAAGTGTGAGGTGTGGGAAGTTTGTTCCAAGGATGGGCAAGGGAGTGTTTGTAGAGTAGTTTGCCTACTGACCTTTTTTGGGTGGTAGACATCAAGTAATTAATTGTTGGTTAGAAGTATGGAGGGTCCGGGATGGGATATAGATGGAAACTAAGGAAGATAGAGATGGACAGAAGGAGGTTTTATAAACAATAGAGTGTAGCATATGTAATTGATAAGATAGCAGAAATTGGGGAAGGCAAGCAGATGTACTAGTTCATTTAAGATGCTTTATTACATAGAAACATCAGGATGGGATGGATAACAGCTTCAATAAAAATAAATGAACTGATTAACAGATAGAGCTTATACACATGCATGTTTACATCTTAACAGTAACTACAAAATGACACTTTTTCCCTCTGTGTGCTCAATAATTAATACATTTAGTACATGCCTACAGGAGGTTTCTTAAAGAGATATGTACACTGAGCTACAATATCATCCAGTGTACCACATCACTAAATGGTTCACAGCACAGCGTGGTAGGCCATTCCCATTGGATCAGCTTGCCTCTACTCCACCAACTGAAGCATCAGTTTCTAGCATGTCTCAGAGCCAACCTGGCAACACTACCTCTGTTTCCCTGTACTACCTGCACCCTCAGGTATTCCTACCCCAGGGATGTTCCAGGGAACAGTGACAGAGCTGGTGATTTCATCACCCATAGAGAGTTGCCAGGGATGATGTGTAGGGTGGTGCACCTCACCATTGGTGCAAGCCTATGCCAGCGGGAGAGGCTGCTGCCCCTCATGTTGTGTACTAGGAGGAGAAAGAGATGTCAATAATTCCAGCCACCTGTAGAATATGGTGACAGTGATGACAGTCAGTGGGTGAGGACTTGATTCTCCATGTCACCAAGATTGATAACCTTGGACCCAGGTTGTCCCCACCTTCACCCCAATCATGGTGTCCCCCAACCTTTTGTGCCCATCACCATCCTTGTTATTTGTCTTGTTTGTCTTGTCTACTGCAATTGGTTTCTCACCTACCTAACTTACCTGACACAGACATACCTACTTCCCTTCACCAACATTCTTCTCTCTCTCAAATAAAAAAATAAATGGGCACCTGCCCCACAAAAAAAACAAAAAAAAATGTCCCATATATAGCTCTCCATTTCACACACTTGTCTGCTTGACACACCTGATTTGGTCCAATTGGCTATACAAAATGATTGCGTTGTGGCACCCCTCTCTCTGGAGGTGACAGTTCAAATTCAGTTAATATTCTGCACATATTTTGGTTTACACTGTTAAAGAAATGGATAGCTATGTTTCTTTCCTACCTCCCTCCTACACATTTCTGAACTGCTTTCCCTTTGTTCAAACCCCTGCTTGCTCTCCATTTTACGATTTTCCTGTCTACCCCATTTTCACCACTTTAATCTGGTCAAAATATATAATCACACACAACACACATAAGTTGCTGCAAAAGCAATGGATACCTTCACTTTCTGGGCTCCATGTTTGTGCAGAGGTGCTCATTATGCACCAATGGGCAGCAATGGTGAGCTGAAGCAAAATGATGTGGTTACCTGTGTGCAATGCCACTTAACCCCACTGAGCTTTGCCAACACATAGCTACACATGTACTATAAAGAATTCATGCCATTGCATTATCAATGTTTAATTAAAAGTATTTAAAAGTATTCCATAGGCCTGGATTCAAACCCAGTACCATCTGTGCCCAAAAAGGAATGTATCAGTGCATTAACACATGCTGCTATAGAGTCAGTTAAGCAGCTGGTCTGTTACATAGACTCAATACTAACTGTCAGACTAAGCACTGCTTAGCCATGCACAAACATTTGTGTCTTGCATGTGTATACACTTTACCAACCATTGAGCAAACCCACTGCTCACCACGCTATGGAAAAGTAAATATTAGTATGCATTACTGCTGTTTACTGTCCATTTTCTGTCTATGACATGAAACTGCAAGTGGAAACATTATAAAGTGAATGTCCTATCCAACAATATGTCACATATTTACAATACAGCCATGTGTTGCCACACCCCCAGCACTGCAACCCTGATGTCTCAAGTACTTTTTCCTAACATATATCACATACACTACAGAAAGTAATATCAAATGTTGCGTGACATGCAATTTACATCCATCTGGTAACATACAGAACTACAGCTATTGACCCATAAGCCTAAAAAGCCTTATCTACAAGGCTAGGGAAGGTATCAGCATGGACCTTTTCCACAGGAACATAAGTGACCTTCAGCACACTTGATCCAACCCATTCTGTTTTTGTCAAGAATAGATCTCAGTTATTGAACCTTGTGGACTTCTTTGATACTGACCATAAAAACCTGGATGAGAGATAACAGGGTACCTATATTGAGTTATCCAAGGCTTTTGACACTATCCCACATTCATGTTTCATAGTGAAGATTTCCCATCTGGAAATTAGGCCATACAGTACTAGATGGACAGCCAACTGGCTCACTGACAGAACACACACTTTCAAGTTGGGGACTGTACCTCTACCACTAGCCCATTTACCAGTGGAATACCACAAGGATCTGTGCTAGGCCTTCAACCTTTTGTAAATTACTTACCTGAAGTGCAGACAACAGTAGATAGCCTGTGATTTACCAGGTCTGCAGATGACTGTTAGCTGGATGCACTCATATAGAATCCCCGATGATGGTAACATATTACAGAAGGGGCTGAAACAAACAAATGATTCATGCCAAACAAATGGACTGAACCTTAAAGCAAACAATGCCTCACTGTCCCCTTTGGCAATGAAGTACTCCTGCTAATTATGATATACATAACACCCCTCTAACCTCAAACACAGTGTTGTGAGACTTGGCAATAAATAGGATCATAGGAAGTTACTAGGCTGAACTTACTTGACATTTCCCCACCTCTGCCCACCCTCTTGCTCTTTTTCCAGTTACTTTACTGATGCACATATAACTTTCTACAAAGTAATTGTAGATTACTGTATGTTTCTATGTAAGTATATAAAACTTTCAACAAAATATGTGCAGGTTATTGTATGTTATTGACAAACATTAGTGAATAGTAATCCATTGTATAGTATGCTTTCTTTATCTTTGATCTGTATAATTCCTCTGATCTGTAATTTTTTGTGCTGTTGTACTGTGTGTTTTTAATGTGGAGATTTTCTCCCCAGGCATCCACTAAAAATGAGCAACTAGCCCAATCAGGCCTCCCGGGTAAACAAATGTTAAATAAATAAAATAAAAAAATAATGGCCCCAGGGCTCTTACAAGCCAAGCCAAGATCTTCCCTTGTTTCCATGATCAGCACCTATTGCTCCTGTCCAAAAGAGACACAGATGGAATCCCTGGGGTGAATTTATGGTTATCCATCCAATCATCCAGACTGAGCTTGAACAGGACTGAAGAGGTGCTCTGCTCGATATGAACTGGCAGTCTGTTTCACATGTGCGGTAACTCTGGGAGACAAACCTGTCCCTCCAGCAGTTTCTATTAATGTCACATACCAGGTTAAGGTCTTTGGAGTGAGTAACTGTTGAGCCATTGGATTTATGGATATGCAGCATTTCCAATAAAGTAGAGTCAGAGACTTATATGAAAGGCAGAGATTGCCTCTGAGTAGTCTGCATGAAATGGAGTAACGTAACAGTGATTTCAGATGATCCACATAGGAGAGATGCTGAATACCTTGAATTCTCCTTGTGAGGAACTTTTGTGGTCTCTCCAATTGCTGCAGGTGCCTGGAAAGAAAGGTACATAGTAAAAAGGATATTGTACTCAATTATTGGCCTAATGAGGGAAGAGTACAAAGAGGTTATAAGTTCTTTTTTTGGAGGCCATGCCCTTACTTATGAGATGAGCAATACAGAATGCCCTTCTTACCACTGTGGAGACATGGTGATCAAAGTTAAGGTTGCTGTCAACCTGTGTGCACAGGTCTCTCACCACTGAGTGAGCACTTAGGGTGTTTCTGTTGATATGGTAGTTAGCAGGGACATCACTTTTACAAAAGGGATGATAATACACTTTCATTGCATTTAGTTTAAGGCCGTGACTTTGGCACCAATCATTTATTTGAGCAAGACCCTGTTGTAGGATATTGACATCATTTTTGGATTCTATGACCACTCTCAGTTTGCAGTCATCAGCAAACTTTGTCAACCACAGACATTTAGTTTTGGCTTGTACTTTGCTGAAATAGATTCCGAACAGTAGAGGTCCCAGGACTGATCCCTGTGGAACACAACTGTTTACAGGTCTGCTGTTGCAGGTGGATTCCCCTATTTTGACTGTATGGGTTCTATCAGTGAGCAAGTTAGTGACCCACCTAACAATATAAGGGCTGATACCTCGCTGGGTGAGTTTGTCAATAATGCCTAAGTGGGGAATAGTGTCAAAAGCCTTAGCCAAGACCAGGTAGGCCATATGCACAGTTTTTCCCTGATCCAGGACTCTGATGACTGTCTCAAAAAAGTCCACTAGGTTTAATAGCTATGATCTCCCTTTGATAAATCCAAACTGAGTAGGGTCAAGTGTTAGGAGATTACCTATATCTTTGTTGATAAGGTCCATGATGATTCCATGACCTTGCAGATAAGGCTAGTGAGGCTAATAGGTCTACAGTTTCCAGGGTCAGTGGAAGCACCACCCTTGTTAAAGGGGATAACATAGTCTAAGCACCGGCTTTGTCCTAGCCAAATGGAAAACTCCATTTGGCTAGGACAAAGCCGGTGCATAGACTATGACTGAAAAGAGTACCCAGTGGTGCTGCTTATTCTTATTCTTGTTGGTGCCCATGTAGGATGCAGCCTGGGATGTTATCAGGTCCCATAGATGCTGTATTTTTGGACTTAGAGAGGGCATTTATGACATGCTCTCTAGAGATAAAAGGTAGGGGACAGGTGGAAGGAATGTCATGGGGTATATGTGGTAGGAACAGGGGAGTGAAGTTTTAATAGAACCTGTCAGCTAACAGGTTTGCTGTGTCCACAGGCTCAGTGTGTGTGGTATTATTAACTAGCAGTTCAGCACAAATTTTGGTCTTACCTTTTAGGCTACAGCTGTAACTAAAGAACACATTATGGCTGTCCTTAGTTGAGGACACTAATTTGGATTAATAGTTTGATTTGGTGGACTTCACAAGAAGTCTTATTTGCTTGTTTAAGCTGAGGAGGGGAGTGTTTCCAGTTTAGGGCATGCTCCCACTTACTTTTAGGCAACAACTTCTTCCTCTTACTGTAAAGCCTGTTAATGGCAGTTGTTCAACAGACAGGTTTCTTTTTCCTTAAAGATCTTGCTTTGGTCCTATCAGGTGCAGCCACATCAATACGGTTATACAGGTGTTTGTAAAAAGCATTGGTGTGGGACTCGGCATAGTTGCCATTGACATCTGAGGCGGGAGGTGCAGGGAAGCTATTTATACCATCCCTTAGAAGGATACAATCTGCTTCAGAGAAGTTTTTTAATTTAGTTGCTGCAAGGGAGGGCTCTGGTGTGATAGTTACTTCGAATGAGCCTGATTTGTGGTTAGATCTGACAATGGAACACCTCAAGGTGGGGGAGCTACAGTGGTCCCCCATATTGGTAAGCAACAGGTCCAAGATGTTGGTGCCCCTAGTTGAGCTGTCCACCAACTGCTCCAGGGCACTGGAGTTCATGAACTCAAGGAACCTTTGGGCAAGTGAGTTTGAGTATGAGTAATTCACCCAGTCAATGGACGGGTAATTAAAACCACCTAGAGCCATGGTGCTCAAATGTATTTTGATGGATTCCGGTAGATCCAAATAGACAGAATGGGTGTCTTGGTTCATGGAAGGGGTCCTGTAGCTGGCAATGACTTGAATAGGTGTCCTACCAACAGTTAGTTGCACCTGAAGTGTCTCCAGGGAATCATACTGTATAACCTATCTGGAGGTGTATTTATCTTTAATGAATATTGATACACCATCTCCTTTAGTTTTCATGCCTTCCATTCACGGTATGAACATGTGGTAGGAGGTGTAACCCAGTATGGCTTGGGTGCTCTCCACTACCTTGAAACAGGTCTACTTTGCTGCACAGAAGTCAGTGTCTTCCAAGGTGAGGATGCTTCCAGTGAGTGTGGTTTCATGCTAAGATGCCTAACATTTATCAACATAACCTTGAGGTTGTTTTTTGATGAAATTTTACGTCGGGAATTTTTACCTTGTAACATTGTCTAAAAAAGGCACTATAGGTGTGGCAAGAGCCTTTGTCAGTAGACAGATGAACACCAACTCTAGCAAAGCATTGCGGTCTATCGATCATGTCATCCCAGGCTGACAGAAACTGGATCCCCTTAAAATGAAGTGAATGATTTTATGTTTATATTGTGGTATCATCTTAGGTGAGGGTAATATGCTGCTCAAGGCTAGAGACATACCTGCCTATGACACATAAACAGAGAGCTCAATCATTTCTTTCTTCATGTAGTCCAGAGAGGTACATTTCAAGTCATTCACATCAACACGAACTATGGCAGAATCATAATTGTACTTGTGAGACTTGAGTGGCTGCTTGATCTGATGAATCCTTGCACCAGAAAGACAGCTGACCATGTCTTTCTCCTTGTTCAACCTGGTGAGGGGAACATCTGTGTGTCTCACTATAGAGTGTCCCATGACTATGATATTTGGAGTGGATGTGCATTGGTTTATGGGCTTTGATGGTAGGATACTTGTGCTTGAGTCATTATGTGTATTGTGTGTTTTGGGTGTTAGGGTTGCTTTCTACACTTTCACCATTATGTTTCCATAGTGGTGAAACACACATTCTGCAGTGGGCACCTCATACATATGGACATCACATCCAAGACCAGGGAGGTCATAACTCTGCTGTACTCTACCCTTATCTGACCAATAATTGAGTACAATACCCCCTTCTGTCTGTAACTCACCAGACAACTGCAGCAATTGAAGAAAAGACAGAGGTTTGTGACTGGGAGAATCCAGGGCCTCCATACATGACATAAATGGAAAGACTGAAAGACCTGTCAGTGTACTCAGTATCATGCAGACTGCTGAGAGGTGACCTATGCCTGGCCTACAAAGCAGTCTCAGACACTGCCCTATTGCAAATGCTGGTGGACATCTGCAAATTAAATGCGGTAAGAATAACTTGGTCCAGGGTTCTCAACCTAGCCTAACCCATAAAGAGAACATGCTGGGGACAATGATATATCCCCCAGCAACTGACACTCCTCTGTAATAGGCTTCACATACATGTGAAGCAGTGGTCCTCAATGAATTGTTCAAGCGCAACCTTGACAACTGGTTGGGTGACTGTAAAGTCACTTTTTTTTAATTTCTCCAAATTTTTTGGGTTTCTAATACCACGACAGGAATCTGCCCCATTCCTAAGTCAAAGTATGATTAAATTTCATGAAATTAGTATTGTTTCAGTCTTTGATGTCACGTGGAAGTGTTCTTCACAGCACTTGCAATGTGCCCAGAAATGACTTCTGCAATTTGTGTGGAGTTACATTTATCAGTAACATATCTAAACAAGTTTGTAGATTCATTTTTATTAGACCCCACTGCTCCTACTACTATTGGAACTGTCTGGGTGTCTTTCTTACAGATTGCTATCATTTCAGACGGCAAATCCTGATATTTTATTACTTTGTGTCTTTCTGTATGCAAGACACTGTAGTCACTGGGTGTAGCAATTTCAGTGATCAATGCTACTTTTGTCTTCTCTTCATGGACTACTATATCTGGTTTTCTCACATCTGTCTTTTGAACTGTTGGTATTAGGTGATCCCATGTGATGTAGACTTCATAATTTTCTGTGATGCTTTGTGGATCATGCTTCCAATGTTTTACAACTATTTCAGTATTATAATGTTTGCACAATCCCCAATGCAACAGTCTTGCCGCATTATTATGCCTTTCAGTATACAGTCCTTCTGCCATTAGTATGTCACAACCAGCAACAAGGTGCACAATTGTTTCCAATTCTGTTTTACAAAACCTAGGTTTGTCTGTTTCTCCCGCATGTTCAATGGACTTTGTAAACCAACATGTATGTAGTCCACTATCTTGGGCCACCAATATAAGCTTTCATCTTTTGGTCTGAATTCACATCTTCTTAACCATTCCTGCGTTCAATCCTGATCAACATGAGGTTGTTCCAGGAGGTTTCTATACTTGCAACTATATTTATATATTTTCCACATTTTTTGCTTTCTCATCTGATCCATCACCTTATATTCTTTCTTTTGTTTTTAGGCACATTCAATTGCTGTCTAATTTTTATCTACTTCTGGTTTAATTTCCATTCCTGCTTGATGCAGATATGTTTCTGCTAAGTAGGGAAGTCATCTTAAATTTATTCTTCTCATGTTTCAAAATTTTCACCATGTTTGGGTCTTGTAAGGTCAGCAGATGTGTATGCACAGGCCAGTCAGAAGTTACGACCTAGGCCAGTGAGAAGTTATGACCTAGGCCAGTGAGAAATGCCTTGGCTTTGTATGGAGCTTCAAGCCTTTGGTGAGTTTTCTTTATAACATTCTTAAAAGAATGACAAACTTGAGCTTATCTCCAATTGTTGCACCAAGTAATGTGATTTTAGAAACTTTGTCAACTTTGTTATTTTGAACAAATGAAATAGCACGACTATTTGAGTTATGGGGACTGCATTTAGAAAGGCCAGCCATCAGTTTAGGTTTTAAGCGCTAAGTGTAAATTTGAATGTTTTCTATAAACTGCTCAACTACTAAGAAGGATTCCTAAGTATTGGACTGTAGCATTCCTCATGAGGGGCTCTGCAAATGAGGGTAGCATCATTGCGGATGGAGTTGTGACAGTACAAAATTTATTTATGTAAATGTTGAATAGTAACGGACCAGGAATAGACCCCATGCGAGATATATACAAAGACTGAGCAGAAGAAGGAAAAAGAGTTTTGCCACCTTACTGCTAGGGTTTAATTACTCTTGAGCCATGATAGGGTTTTATGAGGTACATTCAGTTCTGTTACAGTCTGAATTGGTTTTGGAACTGGAGCAGTATCATCTTGGAGAGGTGCAAAAATGGTGTAGACTTTTTGCCTCTGTTATGATTTAGGGTTTTATTTTCTAGAAATGATAGTAGACCATTAGTGGTGCTATGATGGGGAAGGACATTTTTTTAAAGAGTCAGCATTGTATTTACTGAAGTTTTATCCAAATGTACTATAACCAGAGGGTAGGGCTTCTTCATTGTATATGTTTGTCTTGAGCCATGTATCTGTGAGAATGAGAAACAAACATACAGTTCAGCTATTTTGTTGCAGAGGATCTGGATATTTAGATTAGCTTAAAGAGATTGTTAATATGACTTTTTCTAGGTTTTGGATGATGTATAAACTATAATCTGGAGGAAAATAAGTTATAATAACTACTCTGCATGTGTTTGTGTGGACATCTCCCCGTTATGTTAATGTGTTATGTTATTTAAGAGTAGCAAACGATAAAAGTAAGTTGCAATTGTTTGGACATTTTGGATATATTCTACTTGCTTTAGATTTTAGTGACAGATGTTTTGGTTTTAAGAAGTGAGTAGGTATACCCATCTGTACAAATTCAGAAGTAATGATGGGATGGTTAATGGAAAGGGAACGTGTAAGGGAATGTTGCCTACTGGGGAATGGGGGTAATGAATGATTCAGTGGTAAGTGGAGAAGTGAGAAATTAACAATAAGAGTGATGAGTAGGAAAGCAAGAAGCAAAGTTGTGTAAGAGTGTGTATAGGTTTAAAATATGGGGAAAGTGGTAGAAATACACTGAGGTGATATGAATGGAAGTAATTACAATAGATATGCCATTATGGAGGTGCATGGAAGGGAGCTGGAGATGGCTGAGTATGTATAGTGATATGAGGAGTAGATGAGGGTAAAATTGTAGAAAAGAATATGATGCTGTTAAGGAAGATGCTGCCGGTGTAGAAGTAAAGTCTGATTAAGTTGCTGAAAGGGTTATTAATGATAATACAACTTTTGGTTATTAGCTTTTTGGTTTGTCGGCTATCTGGGTACAATGGAATTTTTTGAGTTATGCTGACTGTTATGCATGAATGTGTTTATCTGTGTATTTATTTATCTGCCTATCTATCCATGTATCTATCTATCCCTTGTTGATCAGGTTAGTCCCACTAGGCTAGTAGCCTCTTTTCAGAGGACACCCAAGACAGTATTTATATTGTTTCTGACTCAGGTTATAAGTATGTCACAAGTACAATATGTTTGTTAGTACAATGTTACATTGTGAAGTATTCAGAGGAAGTTGGAATTAGGCAGAAGTTGTTACATTGTGAAGTATTCAGAGGAAGTTGAAATTAGGCAGAAGTTGTAAATCTGGTAGCACGTGGTTTTCTATGGTAGAGATAGAGTAGGACTGTTGTGATTGTCTCACAAGCATATGAGGTGTTTTGTGATTGAGTAGTTGTATATTAGGATATGAACAATTGTAGAGTAAATACTTGATGAAATTTGAGTGTAGAGTGTGGTAGTATAGGGGAGCAAAGTGAAACAATGCATAGCGAGGCTGAGAAGATTGAGCAGCCAACAGCTGGGACATAAGGGACCAGAAGCAAGCCATGTAGTATGAAGAAAAGGAGAGGATCTGATTAGGAAAATTCATAAAGTAACTAGAGAAGCAAAGTATGGTGTTTGTGTTGTAAGCAGTGTAACCTGTGAGTCTGGGGTTCTCTGTGAGTGGACTCTCAGTTTACTCACAGTTAAGACACCAGTAGAATTTTACTTACCCTGCTCCCTTGTATCCTGCTGGTGACGGACACGGAAGGAAGGAATGATGCAACAGAGTAGACTGAGTAAGGTGTAAAGCAGAAAAGAAAGAGTGGCAGCAGCATTAAAAAGGAAATACATGGGAATTACTCCAAAATCATGGAATTGGATCTCAGCGAGGGTATTCTAGGCCACACACACCCCTAACCCCCCCCCTCACCGCCCACGAGAAGTGCACCAAACAATCAAAATTGTTTTTAAGGCTAGTAATGCAGGAATGCAACTCAGGAGAAAAACTGGTTTAGAACTTGGAGTATTTTAACGTAATCTCCTAAGTATCTTGAGAAAGGAGGATACAACTAAGGAAGGGAGATTGAGAGAGAGCTTTATAAAGACACACAGTGACACTGAGGAGAATGAGGAGGAAACAATAATGGATGTAGTAGGTCTAGAAAAATGTTAGTGAATAAGAAGAGAAAGAAATAATTGGGTAGTAAAAAGAATCCAAATGACCAGTAAAACTTACATTACCTTATTGGGAAGTAGAGTGTGAAAGGTTTCAAGAAGAATGTCTGTGGAGATGGGCTACAGAATGAGGAACTATTACTTACAAATTAGGCACTTAATTTTTTTTAGATTATTCCCTAGGCAAGCTATAATACATGCAGAAGGACTGGCTGCCCAACACTTTATTAAAGCAAAAGGTCAAAGGTGGTAAAAGGTTTCAGCTCAAAAATAAACAGTGAGTGGACTGAGTGCAAGCAGACTACCTTTTAGATTGGCCTACTGAGGTGTGTATATTTTTGGTACGTTCCCAATGCACTTCACTGTTACTGTGCAACATGCTTAAGAGAAAAATAGGGAACAAAGGAATTATGCAATAGATTATGGTAAGTAAAGCAGTAGGTAAAGCAATAGGTGAGGCAGTAGGCTTACAGGCCTTGGGTGCTGCTAAGGGGTTTCAATAAGGGGTGGCTGTTGGTGTGCCATGGACATTGCCACCACAAATATCCCCTCAGCAGTGGTAGTGATATTCTGGATAAGTTGTTCAACTGTAGTCGTCATGTATTCTCAAGGGCAGGAACAACGTTGGATGAACTCTAAAGGCCAGAACTTCTGTAAACAGGATAAAACACTCTGTTTTATACATGAGAACTCCCTGGAAATGACAGGTGTAAGCAACAAAGGTTGCAGTTGCCTTCTCTAGCCACCAGATGTGCAATTTCAGGAAGTGAACTTACCTACTTTCTGCAAGAAAGTTAAGGATTCACTTTATGAATTGCCATCTCAACGACAATCACCACAGGTATGCATAATCTGTATTAAGGT